>NC_136000.1:23056945-23326945 GCF_048128805.1 Centroberyx gerrardi
AAGCTCCTCAGATGGCCAAGTCATCCTCTATCGTCTAATCTTAGCTCAGGCACTTAGCAAAGTCCTCAGATGACGATACTGAAGATGAATGCCTAACAACATGACAGGTTGTGTGTTACTATCACTAGATAGTAATACACATAGGTTCACATGTAGGTAAAATGATGCTCGGCCTGGCTGATGGGTTTAGATGCCTTAGTAATTCCTCATGAAGTGAATTTTAGCTGAGCAATGAGAGTGTCCATGGAGCTGAAACAGAGTCTAAACAAATAAACACACATTTAGATAGAAAGATAGATGGATAGAAAGATATAAAGACAGATAGATAGAAAGACAGACTTCCAGCTGTAGCTCAAAGTGCTTCACTTGGGTCGATCTCCAATGCATTACTGTATGTATACAAGTTCTTTCCATTCATCCTCACAACAGACAGTTGAGCTGGCAATTTGAATAATGAATAATGAATGAATAACTGTCAGTGCCTCTTGTAAGAAGTAGGGCGTTAAAAATCAGCCTGAATACAACTGGATTACTGCTTCTGTGTTTTTATTTCTACCTCAATGTGTAAGCAATTACTGTGCTTAGGAATTTGGCTAACACTGCCACCGACGCACACACCCACCCAAACTTGCTAATCTCCCGGGAATATTTCTGTTTTAATTAGACCACACGTCATCAATCAAGCTATAATTTATATTCCATGGGGCCTACTATATTAGAATGCATGGTGTGTGTGCAACAAACACAAATATGTTAGTGACAAGAATGCCATTACATGGATAAAGAGAACAAATGCTTTTCTCATTCTGTACACCTGCACTTACACTGTAATAACACATGACTGAACAAACAATCTCACCCTGAAAATTAAAAAAACCTATATATAATAAAGGGAAATCCAATATCCAGGGTGACCAGAATATTGCAATGCATTGTGACTATCACACCGGCCATTAGGCCCATGCCCCGTCACTTCTCCTTGACTTATATAGTCATTACAGGAGTGAAACACTCCATTTGGCATTGTTGTGCACAGTTAATTTTCCTCTTGATTGAGCCTGCCTATTAGTGCTTTCCAACCTCTGTACGACACACTAGGGATAGAGGATTGCCGAGGAAAATGCACAAAAAAATAAGGTCGCATGCCAGAGCCAGCCAAGCCTCTGGGGCCGAGTGCGCACTTAAGCTTGCAGTTAATTAACGGAATGTTTGAAATTATTTTGGCTAGTATTTTTGGTCTCTCTGTGGGAAGACAACATTATGCTTATGAATAAAACATCCACTGTACCTTATCACGGTTATATAAGGACCAACATGAGTGGAGACATGGGCCAAGTAGTAGGAAGCAGCTGGTCTTTGGCTTTCTGGCTCTGCGCGGGAGATGCATGCTCATGAGGATTCCAGTGGTTGACTACAGGTTTGGATTCAGAAACACGGCCCGCCTGCCTGTCTGCCTGCATGCCAACCAGCCAGCCGCCGGTGTGGTCCGGTGAGGAATCGCCCGCTGTTACCTACCAGTCTCTCCAATCCCCACATCCGCCACGTTCAGCTGTTAGCTACCAGTGAATGATAAAGTACTAGAGGCAATAACCGCTTTCTGCTATCTCCTCTCTCTAACGCTATGAGACGCCCCGGACTTCAAAACAAGACAAAATGACATCTAAATTGGCATCTTTGGGCTGTTTTCTGGCGCAGTACATTGCAATGTTCCCCACTCCTCACTATCTCTTTATCATGCCGGGCTGAGGGGTGTTGTGATTTAGATTCCTGCAAGCTCATTCACTGTAATGACCTGATCTGCGAGCCTGCAGGATGGATTGGGGGCCAGAGAAGATGCAGACTGCTGTGTCAATGGTCTGTATAAGTGTGTGTGTATGAGTGTGTGTAATGAAGAGAGCCAGAAAGAGTGCCAGAAAGAATGCCACAAAGCCAGAAAGCCAGAAAGCAAGAAAGAAAGACAGAAAGAAAGAAAGATTGTCTCCACATCCAAGTAATTGGCTTGATGTGGAGGCGCAGGGTGTGGGTGTGAGGCGGAGTGAGTTCTCTCCATCATTACCATTGTGGCTTGTCTTTGTTATAATGAGATCTCTTGTAATCACCACCAAATCAGTTCCTTTGGGACATAACAATGAGAATTAAATGGTTGGAGTAACCATGGAGAGTAAAAATGGAAATTAGAGCTGTCGAATCAACAAGCGGTCAGCTCCCCGTTGTGCGTTTGTTAGACCTGATTAAAATGAAAAACACACAAACACCCCCAAGTCTCCCGCTGCTAATCTGTACATCTGACCTGGCAACCCTGCTGCACTTTCTCTCATATTGAGCCATTACCGTCAAGTGCGCAATTGTGAAACACAACACATGCACATACACACACAAAGCATCCAGACGGTCCGTGTCAGCATGTCGAATCCCTCTCCCTCTCTCTGGCTTCCTCATCACATCTCACCAGTGCAGATAACTGGGTTGTAATTAGATGAGAACACACTACAGGAGGTCATGTGGTGCTTTAGCTGGAGTATCGCCTCTGGAGGTGGGCTGTATGGCTGCGAGAAAAAGCGGTGCACTGTAGCTGTAACTACCATTTCTGCATGAGCGCCTATTAAGGATAGTTGGTCGAAAACACACCAGAAAGGCGCGCAAATGTATGCATACGCGCACAAACACACGCGCGCACACACCCTTCTGTTGGTGGGCTGTTAGAGGAACTCACTCTGACACATCACTGCATTTGGTTCCTACATTCTCCCCTCGGGGAGATGGCGCCTTGCCAAGCTGCTCACTTCTGAAATATTAAGGCCAGAATCCATTGTATGTTGCTAATTCTAGAATGTGCTGAAAAAGGGACAGAAAAAGAAGCTGGGCAGTGTGTTCCCATATTTTTTTGGACCTAAAGTTTTTGTTTCCCCTTTCATCTTTGAATTTACCGTCTACATCGCTATTAAGGTCAAATATAAATAAACAAAGCTGCATCCTCACTGATGTGAGAATGGAACCGGGCAGCAAGCTATGATTAACCTCCCGTGTCAATCGGAAAATACAGCGTTTGCTTCTGTATATAAACCACACAAACATTTACATATCCACAGATGCGTGATAAGTGTCAGTAAATGACTGGTTCCCTTGTAAACAAACTGCTCCACTTTCAACTAGAGCCCAGGCTGTGGATCTTTCATTTTTAGATTTTTGCGAGACAATGAAACCCTGCGGGCAGTTAACCCCGACTGCCTGATTGCTGCATAATCTAAAATGTCTAAAACATAAACACCCCGCATCGCTCCGCCTGATTGGTCTCATCGTGATATCAACAGGTCAAAACGAATGGCGAGGGGAGGCCAAGCTGAGGGTGTGAGAAGTTCCGCTTTATTCACAACTGCGTCCAGCTGCTCTTGTAGATCTCGCCTGCACCTATGCTCATCTCTCTTCTCTCTGCCTGCAAGGATATCAATAATTAATGATCGTGTCTCTGCCCCTGCCTAGATATATTCCACTGCAGGATAACTACCATTATAGGGCCAACAGCGAGCTGATGCCTGCCTAGAGTGGTTCAGCATGCGTCCTTTCTTTGTTTTCAAAAGTTACACGCGTGTCATAATATTTGATTATGCGCGTATAAGCGGGATGATGAGGTCGGAGGAGAACGGGGAGCAGACGGAGGGTAGCTGATACGCTTCTGTTTTGTTTATTCACAAGAGGGACGGGTGTATGAAAGGTGATTTATATTCTGGACAATGATAAGGTTTAAAGCCTCTTAGCAGAGCCGACTCCCAGCTCGCCGAGAGATAACCGGGGGGTTGGATGTGAAGAGCATCCCTTCTGGTGCAGAATGTTGCCTGCCTGGGAAACTCAGCGGTCTGTGAAGCTCCACTCTCGAGGACGATCAATACGCTCCTATCTTACTATTTTCTCTCCGGAGCTCAAAGAAATCACTATCCGCTGCACCAACACGGAGAAGGTGCGAGGCGAAGGCGGATGGCGGTAGGTGGTGAAAGTGGTCAATTCAATTATCCCTCTGTCAGAGTGCATTTTCTATTCTAGACGCCCCGCAACGTCCCCGGGAAATAAAATGGAACGACAAATGCTTTGGATCGCTTTAAACATTTTTCCCCCGAAGCTCGCTTTCAAATCAGCACTGCCCATCTTCATCAAAGCTCTTTTATATATGATTTCATATTAGAATTTCAAACTATTGTTGATTCAGTTTGAATCAAATGGAATCAAAATTTCAAGGCTTGGTAAAGGTCAGTGTCTTGTCTAAATAAAGAGAAATATGAAAATAAGATGAGCAGTGAACTTCTCAATGCTAATTTCTCAGAAAGGTTAATAGGGGCCTCACTTGGAGACCTCATCTTTTGAATATTTGCGTCCACGAGTGTGTGTGTGTGTGTGTGTGTGTGTGTGTGTGAGTGATTGGTCTGTGTGATAGAGAGCAAATGCCGAGGAGCAGGGAGGTAAGGCATGTTAGCTAAAACCACAGGATGAGTGAGTCAGAGGGAAAGAAGTTTGTTTCACTGACCTGACCCGGACCATGCGCCTGTTTAGAAATGTCAGAGGCACAAAGTCATGGCATTCTAGACCAAGGCAGACATCATTTAGGACTAGTTTATGGATTAAGATGGATTCATTTTCTCTTTCTTTTTTCAAAAACCTGTTTACGTCTGGTCTATACTTGTGAAACCGGCCCTTTATGTCCTAAACAAGGACAGGGGAAAATAATGTGATACTCAAATTCATCCCTTTGGGGAAATTGTTTTTTCACGTTCCCCCATCCACAGGGAGGTCAGAGTGCAAGATAAGCTACAAAAAAACAGGGATTCAGTGTCTTGCTCAAGGACACTTCAGCAGATGGGGCTTGAATTTGGGTCACGCAGTTGAGGAACGGTCTCATAAGGGTGACCCATGAGGGCGAATGTGCTGAAGAGGCAGGATGAATCATCATCCAAGAGGAACAGATGCAACATCGCTTTCAGACTAACACCGATTCCATACTTGGCTTCTATGGCGGTATCCAGAATTAATGAATTTTCCATTTCCCGGCATGCGCAATCAAAGCCGGCAAAACAAATGGGGAAAGGAAAAAGTCAGATGGAGGTAATGGTAATAATAATTCCAGCAAATATGATGACCGTGTTTGTGTGGATTTTCAAGCAGATGCTAATGGAGTCCCGGTCCGTTGTAGCCCATCAGGACGGGGGTCAGGAGTGTTTAACCAATACAGCGGTGCGCAGCAGAGATATACAGAGTAGAGGGATGACTGGTAATAGATGTGACAGGGAGGGGAGCTGCTGTAAACACAATTTCCCAGTGGGTGTTCACGTAGCTCTTTTGCTTCCCTTCCACATTTATATTGTAAACACCTGTCTCTCCTGTCCTCTCTTCTCCCCTCCTCCGCCTTCCCCGTGCGGGGAGAGCTTATCATCCGGTCCAGGCTCCTCCAGTAGGGCAGCCATCAGTTCGAGCTACATCTCATATTCCATTCAGACATGAAGTAAACCGAGGCTTCATACGCGGGGCGCCTGGGTAAACAAGATCTGAGATTTACCGTTCTGGCCGGATCTCCAATGAAAAGGAGGAGGATGACGCAGGCAATTCATATTCAGTCTTTTTAATCAAACATGCTCTGCTGTATACAGTGTCCTGCGGTTGAAGTTTACACTACAGCTGCAGCAGTTTTGATAAAAGAGATTGTGAAATTTTTGGAGGATAAATAAATGTTAGGTGCTAAATGTTAGGTTCTGCGTGGGTTGAATATAATAAGATTCTAAAAAATAATTAAACATTTTAAAACAGTTGTCGTTTCCTGCTGATTAAAGAATGCAGCCTCTCATGACTTAATTGCAGCAGTCCAGCCTGGGATTTTGCTTTTTTTGTTGTTTTTTTCCCCTTGTACTTGATTAATTATGCAACTCTAATTTATTGATTTTGGAGATAATGATGAGGAAGCTGCGAGAACATACAATTGAGACCATACGCATGGATGAAATTAGCATTTAGACAGATGTTCTTTATTCAAAACATCTTCCCCCTTAAAGAAGCCACGGGTATTTGAATATGGTATTCCTATAAGAAGATGAGCTTCAGAATTGAAAGAAAATCTATCTTAGCTTTCACTCACCCTGCAGGGTATCAAACGCTTGCGTGAGCGTGTGTGTTGGTGTGTGTGTGTGTGTGTGTGTGTGTGTATGTACACATATGTATGTCTCCTTGTTACAGCACGTGTAGCTTGGTGCTGAAATTTTCACACCTACTTAGAATCAAGGAAAGACGGAGCTGGAAACTTCTGAGGCAGTGGGTATGATCTCTCACCCACAGAACAAAGCTAAAAGACATACAACAAAGCAGCCATACTACAAACAAACATACATTTGATGAGCTGCGTTGATATGGAGACTGTAGAGCTAACAAGGATAGGAAGGAGGACGGATGCAGCACAAGCAATAGACTAGCGAAAAAATTAACAGCAACAAAGAAAAACTTCAAAGTAACAAATATTTTATTTGGCTTAATCCTTTCCTCCTTTCTTTCCTCTTGGTACTGAACACAGATAAGGAGAGTTCAGTTAAAAGAGCAGGAACAAAGCAGAGGTTCCTCCATCATAACAATGAATGTTCTACTTGCTAATCACTCAAGTTGGGAAACAAAAAGGCCCCTCGTCTGCCGCCGCAAGGCCGGAGTTAATTGAGGAAACAAATCTCTCGGCAAACCATTTTCTTCCGTCCACACATAATGGAATTCTCCTCCTCAAATAGTTTATTTGACTGCCCTGACCTCTCTCACTCTTCATTTCCAGCATAATGGCACAGCCTGCGGTTTGAGGACTGCGCAGAGATGTGGATAATATCAGAAGCTTTGCCGCCGCCGCTGCTGCTGGGTTGGGTCCGGCTGCAGAGTGTGGTCACTGGAGCCGATAACCCAGGCTGCTGCACGCAGGGCGGCACGCAAAATATCAGCTCGCTTTTCATGCTATTAATACACAGCCACCGAAGCTTCCAACCTGCACTCCGGCTGAATTGGACAGATTCAAGGGGACTTGGAGCCACGGCCACAAATAGGCTGTCGCAAGCATAACCTTCAAATCTAAGGTGAAGGTTATTATAGTGTACATATAAATAATATGCATGTATATGAACTCATTGCACTTTGACCTACTACAGTAGCTGTAGATATGAGAAGGTCTCATGTAAAACTGGTGGTTAGAAAGCATGTTCTCATCATAAGAAGCTTTACATGTGGCATGAAAAACACGAATATCACCTGCGGAGTTCCTTTTTGCCAGATAAATCGGTATCCCAACTAAAGAATAGAAATGAAGTGAAGAAGAGCTTGGGAGTGTTGAAAAGCACTGTCTAATGCTAGCAAAGGCTACGATGGGATTGGCAGCTGGAGCGAAAAAATATATTTTAAGACATTGGAAAGTACAGATACTTTTTTAGCTGCAGAGAACTTTTTGTCTTAATTATACCTTGAATCCTTGTTGCTCACACTCTGCTTTATCTGTGCTTTGTTCCACTGACTGAGCCTGGAGAATGTGAAAGAAAGGAAGCGGTAAAAAGTCCTTTGAAAGTCGATGAAAAACACTCAAACCTCAGAGGAGGGTGGAGAGATTGAGCCAGACTGCTTTCCTTCATAAATCAAAGCACATCATAGACATTCAGCAGCCGCCGAGGCAACAGGTGTCTCGCTCCTCCCTCCTTGCTCCTCCCTTTTTTTTTTTTTTCCTTCTTTACTATGCAAATAACCCTCCTCCTCGGAGTGGGCTTGTTTACCGAGGAATGTCTCTAGATTACTCACACATTTAAACAAGTGCCGTGCGGGGTGTCTCTCTCAAGTAGGCCACCGCAGATGGATCCAGATACAATGAGCGGCTGGAGAGCCCTCCTCCTCGCTGAAAGGCGGCGGTGATAAACACCCCGCTCCATCTTGCGCGCTTCCCCTGCAGTTGCCGAGGTGACAGGGGCATTTTCGGGAAGAACACGATCCGTCTGTCCACCTGTGGTACTACGGTAACAACATCAGAGGTGTGGACTCTGTTAATAGGCTCCCCGGCTCCCCGCTGTTTTGACATGCTTCTGGTATTCCTGTCTTCTCTTGGCTTTGTCCTCTAATTGTCTTCCGTCCTGGGAGGTCTGGGCTGCAGCGGCCTGGATAATGGAGTGACAAGTCCGCAATAACCCACGCACATCACACAGGTGATGGCTTCTAAAGAGCTGGGCGTATTGTCACTGTGTCACCGGAGGACAGCTGCAAACTGATAGCAGGCCTATCTGGTTTGGACAGGGACAAATGAGGCAGAAGATGTACCTCAAGCTGATCCTTGCCATCATGACTTATCTCTGTATCCACAGGCCGCTTCAAACTGGGGCTTGCAGATTATAGTAGCAAAGCCACTGTGGCAACACTTGTTCCCCATGTGTAGGTGCTTATTCTGTTATATAGAGAAGCTATGCAGCGCTGTATTTCCCAATGCATGGACGGATATGCAATCTGATTATTTCCATTTCTGTGAATTAATACTAAAGCCACTGAAAGAGGACTTGAGGAAAGGGTGTTATTAGTGCAGCTGCTGATGGGAGCCATTTGTTCCTCTTGAGCTGCTTGAGTTACCCCCTCTGTGCCCTGCAGGACCCCTATGTGATTGGCCATCTATAATGAGTTGGTGTTTATGGGATGGAAAAAGCTGGCTCAGGACCTGTGTGGCGGTAGATGCCAGAATCCAGTTTCTCTATTGTGTTGCAGATTGCCACTGCCCCGCCAGAGACAGGCTGACCCCCTGTGGAACCAACATGACAAGGGTACACAATAAGATGCGGGCATTCCGATCGATAGACTTGACAAGCGTCCACCAGCGACCTCTAATAGGCACATAAAGAGCCTCGCCGATTAAACAGCTTTATCTATGCAAGAGGGGTCTAATTGGGTTTGGAGTATGTGCTTTGGTGTCGCATTTGTGTTGAAATCTCCTTCAAAATATGCAACAATTAAGTCTTCTTACCAGCTCGCCTCACCGTACCTTATCTGTTAGTTGATTACTGTGATGATCTTAATAATTTTACGACCCAGGAGAGGCTAATTCTTTTGTATAGCCTTCATGGTCTTTGTCAAGTTTAATCAGTTAGACAAGAGATGTTACTGGAACCGGTTCCGGAAAGAGTGGCCGGCTGTCAGCTTACACTAACTGGAAGAAGACAAAGAAATGAATTAATAACAGCGATGAAGAAAGGAAGTCCAACTTGATAGAGGATGCATTTTCTCAATTAAGAGACAGTGACTTTGGGCAATGCCATGTCATATAAAAAATTGCAAAACCCTAATAAGCGGTGGCATACAGTAGATTAGAACATGGTGAGGTCAGAGTGCCTGACCCCACTTCTTAGATTTCCACTCACTCAGTTTATCTACGCTGCTCATTACTGGTGGGAGAACACAAAGGCCTATTTCTCTATCTCTCTGAGCTGTGACTGGCTTCTATCCCCCGTGTCTCTAAAGAATAGGTCACATTACCAGTGAAGGAGATCCAGACAAAGGCCTAAGTTGTATAAGACAAAAAAAAAAGGCATTGCTCTGTGAAAAGCACCCCATTTAATGGCAACCTACTTTTTTTTTACCTTCCTCCTATCACACGTCCCTTCTCACAGGAGGCTTTTGTTTGGTGTGCAGCACTGACAATCATGCACAGAAAAGAACAATGGGAGATCAGCAAAGCAGCTGAGACTTATTATCAGAATGACTATAATAAAGAAGCATGCGTGACTAGCTGCGCAGTCAGCTAGGCTAGGAGGTGAGATCTGTCAGTGACTGGCAGTCTAAAAGAAAAGCCTTTAACGGGGGAGCTTCTTTTCATGTTGGAGAAGCGCAAACAGCAAATACAGCATTTAAACGTACATGACTTCCAAGCCATGGCTATGAATATACATGGGCCGCGCTTTCCTGACCTTGGCTCCCCTCTCCGTATACTGGAAGTCAACTTGGTGCATTATGTAGAAACACAAAAATGTTGACAGCAAACTGGAGGCAGCTCTGTGCTTATACTCCCCTGCAATGCCCGCACATTCACCGTCTCCACTAGCACCAGCACTCTGAGTCTCGGCGGACACAACACCCTGCATCTGAAATGGACTCAGATATAATGAGGAGCCGGATCCCCGCAGCTGCACTCTCTATCTCTCTGTAACTAGTATTGATGCGGAATGAAGCCGTTTCAAAAGCATATTGATGTTTTGTTTTTCTTTCTTACCAGAGCACATCCTCTGCAAGTGAATGTGTGTCTGAATGAAGTTATTCTCGTCTCACGGATGAAAATGGAAACTGATGATCACTGAGGAATTCTATGGGCGATAAAGCTGACCGCCCACCACAATTAATATCTGAGAAACAGCCAGATTCCGCAGCCAGAGCGTGCTTTAAGGCGATGCTGGATCAGCAGCTGAACCAGGCTAATAAAGACATTCTGATGTAGGCCAGCATGAAATGTGATTGCTTTTGAGGAAGATTTCTCACTATAATAATGGCCAAAGTATTCTTGGGGCTTGTCCACATTAAAGTACTGCTTACTAGGATCTGAGAATATAACAGAGATCAGAGAACGTTGCCTTCCATGTTATAATCATTTACCTATTCATTTCATCAATCAGAGATGATCCAATAGTGAAGATTCAAGGGCCATGCCAGAAATCTTTTGGGAAAAAAACATGGTAACGCTAGAGAGAAATCCCTTCATCTCCCTAACAGACTATGAAAGAACTGAAGGCAGAGTAAGAACATGCCGCAGGAAAATGCTTTCCCCCCCCCCTCACACCTCTTTTGCAAGGTAAGCACTTCAATGAAAAATGAACTAGAGGAGGGAGGCTTTTGAAGATGGGAGAACCCTTTCCGACTGAAGCAAACAGCAATTTGCTTTTATGTGGCAATTAGAGGACACTCAATAGGATTGACAGTGGACAGCCGATTGATACGCCAGCTTTCACACGTGAGGTGAGGGCCGATGCTAACCCTCTGTGCCTCGTCCCGACCGTCTCCAGTTACGCTCCGGGTCCAGCTGTCTGCGGATATTTCTGGATTACTGAATCATAATCTGCATTTGCAACACAATTAGGCTCCTGTCCCCGGCTCAGGTTAGGGTTGAAATCAGTCTGACTTAATTCCATTGGTCACACAAAACGCAGGGTCAGTACATTTATTTACATCTTGTAAAGCCATAAATATAGATATGGCTATGTGTATGGGAGCTGAGTGTAAACTGCAGAATACTGAGGCTGTACACACATTTGCTATGTGCACAGAGATGCATACAATTTAACACATTTTGAATGAATGAATGAATGAATGGATGAATGAATGAAAGAATGGATGAATGGATAAATGAATGAATGAAAGAATGGATGAATGGATAAATGAATGAATGAAGAAGGCCTGCTAATCCCATTATGACAGGCTGATTGATTTTGTACAGCTCAGCACAGCATCACACAGTTTTCAGCCCTGCATTATAGATGAATAATACATAAAATGATCATAAAATCAATGTGCTTAGCTCAGCTAATCAGACTGGGGAGGGCAGAACTGTCAATGGGAACAAGCAACAACATACTTATTTTGTCTGCTGTAATTCTGCTGTCTGACTGCCTCTCACTAGGTAAACCTGTGTCTGGCTTTCATCTGTTCATCTAATGCTTAATAATTTATCTTCTTTTAAACGAAATAATAAACACCACTGCATGGTGACTGAGCATTTCACCAGTGCCGATTACTCACAGTATCTTGAGGACGGATATACACTCTGTTAATCAAATGTGAGCACCCACCTGATGAAAACATGTAATTTATAGTGTGAAGCAAATTATGGGCTAATAAAAGGCAATTCATCACACAGGCAACAACACCTAATTCAGACACAATGACAGGGAAAACGGTGTAAATCAAAAACGCTATTATCCAGGTTATGTTTTCGCTAAAATATTCAGTTACTCTTTCCATGCGAAATGGATTTTCCCAGTTTTTCCTGAAATGGGTCAAATGAAAGCAAAAATGAAGTAATGTGGATGCCAGGGAGAGAGAGTCGGATCTGAGACTGAGGGTGACTCACCTCTAGGAGAGCTGTCACTAAACATCAATGCGTTCACCTATTTTGCTCTGGGGAAAGCGGTCCCTTCCCCCTCCCTGCCTTCATGCTTCACTTGCTCCCACCCGGGAAAAGGACAACATTTTGGGTCTGCCAGTCTGTCTTCTCAGAAGGGGACTGGGGAGGAAAACCTGTCCGACCCCATCTGTCCCTTGTTACCTTGGAAGCTGTGTTCAAGAAAGCCTGTGCAACCAGTGAACTCAACACGCTATCAGGCTGGAGCTGGAGAATTATGGCAAATCGACAGTGAAATAGCAGAAATGTGTCTGAAATGGCAGGGGCATTAATGGGCTGGCCTCTAACACTGCGGTCTGTCCTTTGCTGAAATTATCACTGGATAAAACACTGTGATGGGGATTTATCTCACCACAGTGTGCTGATGAGTGCGCACATGGGCAAAAGGTCTATGTTAATAATTACTCAGACTCCGTATGGATGAATGAGATCATTCGCTGAGGGTGGCGATGACCCCATAATCGACTTCTCAAATTAGACGCCTCTCATAACCTCGGTCTGCACACACTGACTCACTCCTTTGTATTCCAGCACCGTCCCAAAACACCCATTACTAAGGCTTGGCTTGCTTAATAAGTGAAATGGAGACATCTGTCCAGAAATAATGACACGATGCAATCAATTAGGGATGCGATTGCAAGCAACACATGGCAAGGGGGGGGGGGGGGGGGGGGGTCTCTGCACCAATTTGTGTTTTTTTAATAAGACGACACAACGATAACAAACTGACAGCAATATATGTAAATCTTAGAATTCTGAGACTTCATTTACTTTTAGGCTGGTCAATTTGTACTGTTTTTAGAATATATTTCAAATGTTCAAATGAGACTAAAATAAATGACATCCAATTGGTGTGTGAACCAGCATGGAAAAACGGCATATTGCATGATAGGGGCCAATACATTTGTTTGTTTAATTATGTCTTATTGATTGAATCAGAAGTACAATTTGATCAATCTGATGTAAAGTGGGTCTCCTTTAAAGTTAATTGAGCCTGGGTTCATGGCGTTTATGGTCACATCTCTCTATGGTTGAGGTATTATTTAAATGACTAAAATTTTATAATAGAAGGAATTCATAAAATTGGATGGGTTTTCATTGTACGTACTTTCATCACCCCTAAGCTGATTATTTATCACTTCAGGTGAATATCTGTAATTATTGATGAGTTTAACTCGTGGCTCTTGCACGACTACTATGCAATAAAACTGTCAAGTCCTATTTAAAAAATAAGATCTGAGACATCCTCCCTGTGCCCTAGATAGGACGTCAAAGTGATGGAACAAGGCTGGTTAAACATGCTTCCTTTTCATATAAAACTTTACATGCTGCAGGCAACCAGACCTCTTCAGATTTCCGATTTCAGAACACATAAAACCCTGATCCCTTGTGAAACAGAACAGATATACGAAGCAAATGCTCTTTGATGTCTGGCTCTACTGCTGGTAATTGCAAATTGGTGTAAAATAAATAAGCAGAACCATTCGCTTTAGCAGTGTGATAGGACTTGGGCAAAGTCGAGGGGACAGTTTCAAACTCAGCACTGATAAGGAGGAGGGCAAATCTGCATGCAGGAGGCATGGCAATAATCCCTCTTAGGTTTACACAGTCAGTCAGCCAGTCAGTTATCTACCTACTGTAGCAGTGGAGGATCTTGACTGGGTGCTGCAGTTCCCTCTTTAGGGAGGATATCAGAGCTGGTTGTGTGCACACCTCATGCACATCAAATAAGAGATGAGCCCAAATTGGATCAGACTTAACGAGAGCATTGCAACAAGCTGCTCTGACGGAGATCTGGGTTTCTCTCTGAAAACAACAAGATAGGCATCCATTTCAAATCACAACATACAGTACTGGCTCTTCACACACACTGACACAATGGTCTGGACTATACAACATATGCACCTAGTAAAAATGTTACACTCAAAAAATAGCAATAAAACATGTCAGTGATTCATAGATGATCATCTGGCCAGAGTATGTGGTCTTTCTGTTTACCAAGCCTCAATGTGTCCCATTTTATGGCTGAGTTATTACAAAGCAGTATTCTGTGGCGGTTAAGCCTAATAAATCAATATGCGCTGTAATGTTTAAGGCGTAAATCTGCTTCTCATTTGTCATGGCTAACAACGTGGATGAGTGTGTGCCTCCCTGTGTGTTGGAGCACTGCTGGAGAGGAGTCCTGGGCTCATTATCATTCAGGCTGGGAACGCAGGGTCCCTGACCCAAATTCAAGATGACACATTTAAAATGCACAGATTCAAAGTCAATCTGCTACTCATATTTTCAGCTCATTCCGGCCCGGTTGCCCATTGTGTCCTGGGTCTCTGGGTTTTGTTTAGAGAGGGGCAGGGAGATAGATGGGGGGGGGGGGAAATGAGCACTCAAGGATGCTATCCGGGTTGTTACAGAGGGTGGGAAAGGAATCAAGCCCAATTGAATCAATTGAGGTAGTGGCCCTGGGGAAATAGGTCTGAGATCCAGTCAATGATGGATCCTCAGCTCACGGCGGTCAACCTCTAGAGAACTTAGGCCGCTGGTAAAAACCCAGGACACTAAAATTTAACCGGAGCCCATCGAGGATTGCTACGATTTCCAGGACAACACCCTTTCCACATGACAGCTATTAAACCAGGAAGTCCCCCTGCGGTGCTTAAGAAACTACTTCACACACAGGACGCACACTAGCTATGGACTTGCAGCTACAGTTTATATATAGATCCCCTAAATTGTTAATTAAATAGTGGCTGGGTAATCTAGAGGGAATTCAGTTTTCCCTGAGCAGAGCAAGAAGAAAATAATATTCTCCCAGCCTCCTCAACAGAGCTGGAAGTAGAGGCTGACTGGGATGCATTGATTTCACCGTAATTTGCCTTTGGGTGACAGGGAAAATGCTGAGTAGTGGAACTAGCAAGCTATTCTAACATTCTACATTAATTCACTGCTTAGGTGGAGATTAGTATCGATTGGTCTTCCAGGGGTAAAAGGAGGAAGGTGTGGATAGACACTAGTTTACAGCCCCTCCTACAGCACAAGGACAAGCGGCAGCGCAGAAACACTTTCATCTCTAACATTATTTGCATGAAAGCTCTGTTTTGCTGCACCAATAAAACATTTTAAGGACCACATTATTCTGCTTCATACAGTGGTGTTTTTATTTCTCATTTTTATAAGTGATAAACTGATGAGGAACTGAGCTGAAGGGAGTTTTGTTTCGCCATTACTGGAATAAAGGTTGAGAGAGTAGCATCATGGTAAATTACATTCAGAGGAATTTGTCACAGACAGAGACGGCTGTAGCGCTTCAAAACCACAAGTTTGAGCTGACCAAATCACACAGCTTAGAGTGTCTCTGTTTTAATGGCTTGTTGCCATCCTGAATCCATACAATTCCACTCAAACAACAAATTCCCCCTTTGTGAAATGCTCAAAAGGTAGCAGAGAAGAAACTAATTGGACTCATTTTCTAACTTGGATTTATAGACAGGCTGCTCTTTGTTTGTAGTTTTGTACAGCAGCGACACTGATAATACCGATTCAATTCTTTTTTGAAATATCAAATCATCCTCAGCTGTACAACTGCACAACAAGTGTTGAGTGGAAGAATGGAATAGCTTCAAAATGCAGCTTTTTGTTGTTGCCAATTTGTGCCAACAGCACCTACATGGATGCCTTGCCAGAACTATTGTCAAACACACAGAGGTACTAAAAGGCACACAAAAGACATCTCCCACCAATAATCCAGATGCATGATCTATCAGGGATATTTACGTCTTTTCAGTTCAGTGATATAAACACATTATTGACCGCACAACACAGTCGCTGCCTTCCCGACCGCCTGAGGTGCATGATTTGACATCAAATCATTACAAGAGGTCCTGCTTATGTATGCAGAACTAATGACATTTCTCTCTCTCTCTTCTCTCTCTCCTCTCTCTCTCTCTCTCTCTCTCTCTGAACCCCTCTGGTCTATATTTAGAAAAGCAACATCTCCTCTGTGTTTCACGTACTGGAGCAACCAAGATCATAAACCCCGGGGGTCGAGGCATAGTCCTTCCTAATGAGGTGACCATTAGCTAACATGACGATGACAACTAACGCAACCACTAAGCATATGCGTTTTGTCATCCGGCGCTGAGGAGACTTACAGATATGACAGCGAGAATGTAGAGAAAGACACTGGGGGGCGTTTTGGGAGCTGAGCATCTCGGTACTTGCGGAAGCCAAAGTCCCTATATGCTCTATCTGCGGTTCCTGCATCAAATGAGAGGGACACTGGTGTGTAATGTGGAAGAGGAGGGGAGGGGAGCTTCTTTCTGAGAATGCCAAGCAACTGTCAATCAATGGCAGGCACCCAAGACTCTGATCTACAGTACGCTAGTGATTCTCGTAGCTGTACCTCGCAGCTATTGTTTTTTTTTTTCCATCTGTTCTCGAGTTGTTCACCTGTCACTACAAGTCAGTACGATGCAGCTGACACAGTAGCAACTGGGTCTAAAACTGCACCTGCAGCCCCATTTCTATCAAGGCTGCTACCTGAATAACAAACTTGAGGAACGACTTTACCACGTGAGAAAAAACAACAACAAAAAAACATGGAAGCATGGATATTTTGAGTCATCATTTGAAAATAGCAGCAGGACATCATTTTTCATATCGGCTTAATTTACTAATTGGTTGAAACAAAATGTTGGCATTTTCTGCTGTTGTCGAGTGTCATAATCACCCTTTACAAAAGCCAAACAACCGCTATAGAGCTCATCAGATCTGAAGCCCATCCCATTCAGAGAGCGATGACGAGCAACGGGGAGGGAGACTCAATTCCCTCGCTAAAGCACCACCTACCTAGAGCATCCACCAACACCGCACCTCCAATCCTCCTGCTCTATTACCTCGACCCCCTAGAGTGAAACATTGCAGCTCCATATCCCCGCTGATCTGCAACATGAGCTAATGAGCTCAGCGGCGGTGCACAACACGGCCCGGGAAAAATCGAAGCAGCCGGCGCGAGAGAGAGACGTGTAAATGAGAGGGATCTCCCCCGACGATCCACTGGACAAAGGCAGGCATATGGAGATATTTACCAAGCAGGTCAGCCGATTCAAATCAAGGCTGAGCGATCTACAGGGGATGCTAATTACGAGACTTCAAATGATTAAATGCATGTAAATAAAGTGATGTGCTCTATGTAAAAAAAAGAAATCATTGGGCCAGCTCACGTGAGCAGAAGGATCAGACTGTTGATGAACTATATGAGCTCATTACACAGTGTATGATGAGATTGATATGGATGATGCTGAATACATAATATGAGATGGGTTTAACGAGGCAGCCATGTATGACTTGTATTGATTGAATCTACTGGCTGTCTATGCCTTAATCTATCATGGTTGGGGAGGGTTCTTCTTCTGTCATTTCAAAGACAAAGCCAATTCAAAAGCCTGGTCCTTTCATGCCGGATTGACGGAATTAAATGCATATGACGGCATAGCATACAGCTTGTTTCATCATCTCACTGAGCGGACTCGACCTTCATTTATTTCCCCCTGGCCCGGTCCCTGCTTCACCTGGCAGTGACTGATGGAGTTCAGCTGTGCCTCTTGTGAAAAAGAAGAAGAAGAAAAAGAAAAAAAAAACAGCCATTGGAAAGTTTGTTACAATGCGCCGTCTCTTGAGCCATAAAAGATTACTGAATTTTTTCAGCTGCTGATATGGAGAATGAAAAACAGGCAAATTGCTTCAGCACCTTAGATCGAAATCCCAGGGGAAGGGGACAGCTTGAGTGAAATGTTTGCTCTGCGATGCTTTATGGAGTTCCACGCAACTAGGCAGACACAGACACAGACATAGAAACAGGCACAGACGCGTGCGCACACACACACACGCGCACACAGAGTTCCAAACCACCTTGAATCTGCCATCAGCTCTGCTCGTCGCAGATCAGAGCCTGGGTACATTTGAAACAGAAATGTCAACTTCTGTGATTAAATCGATAGGGAAACTAATCTTCTGTTGCCTTGGACCAAATGGTTTATAAATCCTCCAGCAATCCCCTAAGCAAGCATAGGAATTCATGAATGCTAAACACACTTGGTTTTCTCTCCACTAACAAAGGACGGGCTTTGATACCACCACCCTCTTGCGCATGTAAGATAAGACTGCTGAGCTGACATTTTTTCTTTAAAATATGAATATCAAATGAGACTTTAGCTTTTGATACGGTGTGATAATGGCACAGCTGGGAGGGGCCAATTTAGCTCTACAACCTATTTCTAACAAAGGAAATTGTTTGTGTCATGTCATTGTCATGTGTAGTACGTGACAAGTAGAAGAAGAAGCAGAGGGAATGGATATTTCACAGGAGCTGCAGAGTGTGTGGGTGTGTGTGTGTGTGCGTGTCTGTGTGTGTGTGTGCATGCCTGCAATGTTGCTTGTTATTTGCCAGTATGAATCCTTCTGTTCTGTGCCATTTTTTTAAAAAAAATTTTTTAAATTTTCAAAGGTTTCTAATATTGCTGAACAAGATAAATATGTGCACCAGTGGACACCAAATTGAATCTTGAATGGAACAGATTAACAGTGGAGGGAAGACATAGAGGCTGTGACTACAGTGGACATACTGCAGTGTAGGAGGCTGAAATCCTTGCTCACAGCATGCACACCAACACTGATCTGCTCACAAGGCTGACACCAATAGGACTTAACATCAATCACACTATCTTGTTGGCCAAACAGCCACTGCGTGTGTGTGTGTGTGTGTGTGTGTGTGTGGGCGTGTTTATGCGCACACCAGCAGATCCCGTCACTACTGAACCATATCGCAGGCTGTCATTGTACTCGGAACATTTGCTTTGATGATTGTTGGCTTTAGCGTTTAGTGTTGTCCGAAGGAGCCGCGCTCTCAATCCTGCCCCGCACCACCCAATACCGCTCTAATCTGCCCGAAACTCCCCCTTGAGCTCAGACTCTTCTAATCCCCTATAAGAAAGAGGAGCCAGATGGTCATGAACAACTGCTGGGGGGCCTGAGGATGAGCGCATGCATGGAGATTCCTGGAGTTCCTGCCGCTGTTTACCTTGTGCTTCAAGTTACCGCTGTAAGCCCCGTGGAACGGATGGTGTGTGGGTGGTGAGTGCACTTTCAAGGCTGTGTGTGTGTGTATGCATGCTCCTATGTGTGTGTGTATGTGTGCGCATGTAGACACATTGAGAGCAGAGAGACACCCGCTGTACCTGGCATCGGGTTACTCTACCGCACCATTCCCCCTTCAGTTCTGAGATGAGATGTCAGATCTTCAGAGGCGAACCCCACTACCAGCTGCAGTAACCTTGCGATTCCTGGAGTGTCAGAGGGAGAGCAGCGTGGTCCCAGGGGTGTCAAGATACAAGATGCCTCTCACCCTCCCTCCCCTGCAATCCCGCAGCGCTCCGGCTACCCCCCCCCCCCCCCACCCACCCACTCCCTCCCCCAATTGCAGAGCGAACCTTTTCTACCCGGCTCTGCTAAAGCTTCAATGGGACGCACTGCTGCCTGAGAATCCAGGCTCGCAGTCAGCCGGCCGCCAATGAGACAGGAGCTGTCACACGCTGATGGACTGAGGGGCCGCCAGCCACATGGTATACAACCCTCCCCCTTCCGCGCCCTCACCCCCCCTCGGGACAGTGGTTAAACTGCCATTAAAGTGAGCTAAGGGTGGGTGGAAAACACAGCGCATCAATCCGCAGCTAGAGACGGGAATATGCGTGGGGGTGGGGGTGGGGGGGGGGGGGTGGGGGTGGGGGGGTGGGGGGGGGGTTGGGGGAGTCATTAAGTGAACATTAGAAGTGAGAAGTTCATGAGAAGTTCAATTATTGCACAGCAGGGGATGTGCTGTGCTGGTGAAAAGTCCACAGCCACTTGAGATCCCCATGCTCTGCGCAGCATGTACACACATACATGCACACTTAGGGAGAGGGTCCTCCAATCTCCTCACACTGAAGGGAGCCCGCCCCCCTCCCTCCCCCCCCCCCCCCACACTCTCAGCATGTCTCAGCATTCATTTACATGGAGAGCCATGGGCCACCAGCCTTGAAATCCAAAGCCTCTTTTCCAACTCCTTATTAGTGGTGTGCAGCAGCCGGTTATTAGCGGAGGGGTTTTGCCACTGAAAAGGGTTAAGCACAAGTTGAGCCCACAAAGAACCCGGGAAGTAAACCCCTTCACACAAATCCCCCCTGACTGTCCCTGAAGAAGGTGGCAGGATAACAGCGACCCGGTGACCTTTACCTAAGATTGACCTATACTGGTGCACTGTGACAGCCTCCATCGATCTATCAAATGAGCCCAGCAAGACAGAACTGTCAGGCAGACAACTGTAAGGTGTCGCTAATCAGGGGGCGTCTAATCAGCCCTTGTATCAATCATATTTCCTCAATGCAGAATGCTCACAGGCAGAATGATTTGATAAGTAAATAATACCAATCCAAACAGTAGTTGTTGATGTCCAGTTGTGAGCACTAAACAAATATTACCCACAATTACTCAGCTCAAAAAGAAAAGTGCTCACATCAAGGCAAATCAACCTCTGCATAAATTAATCCAACATCAGCTAGGCTTCCCAGACCCTTTCCCTTTGTTAAACATTTAGATCAGGGCAAGGCAAACTGTAGAGCCCTAAAGGCGTTTGCATATCTTTAGTATTCGCTGCTCCTGCCTGCCTTGCCAATCACTCTCCTCCTTGCCTCTGTGGAATGGGCAGTGATATGAGAGTGATATGCAGATATCGCCCTAAAGCAGCAGAGACCTTTCCAGCTTCTGCCCTGAGCCTGGCTCCAAGCCTGTGCTGTACACCAGCGTATATGGACTCATGGAATGGACACTGACATAGATCTTGGTTTGCGTGGTGTATATGTGTGTGTGTGTGTGTGTGTGTTTTTAATGCTGGCCTCTCCACAGCTGGGCTCCAGCTAATGCCCACCCTGCTCCCTCCGATGTGCCCCAGTTAGCAGGGCTCACGACCCAGTGACATGGTGGGCCGGGGTTGGTAGAGTTTTTACGCTTCACACTTCACTGCCTCCACACAAAAGGCTTGGCCCCATAAACTGTAAGCCCCATAATCCACTCTGTCAATATTCATGGGATGCCCAATTTCACAACAAATACCCATGCATGGGTACACAACAAAGCCTGCCACAAGCTGGCCAGGTTCCACAGGGTGCCATTTAATTGCGAGTAAATTTAGTGTGGAGACCATCAATATATTATGTTCCATCTTTTTTCCCCCTGTTAGAGTATTGCTATAATTACCACAGATATGGATAATTACACTCACATTTGAATTACATTGCGATAGAGCCAAATGTCTTGTTATAGCAATTCTGGACATTAGACTGCTAAATTGCTTAATCATTACAATTTTCTGAAATTGCAGCATTATTACCCAAGAGAGACCCAAGAGTGTGAATCCTCAAATGAAACATACAAATCAGGTCAACTCCAAATTTGGCTCTTCCAGAATGATTTGAAACTTTCTTGATTCCCAAGTCCTCACATATCCCCTTACTGCATATCGTGCTGCTCATCACACGTCACATGTAACGGCATCTTCTCTTTTCCTTACACATCATAAGCAGCATTTCAATCCCATATTAGCTGTGAACCAGCACATGCTGCACAACCATCTGAAGGAGCGACTCTGGCGAACCCCCACCCTCCTCACCACCGGTGTCTACCCACCACCCCTCACACACAAAAAGAGACCTGGTGCAATGCCACCGACTCCGTAATGACATCCAGGAATAGCAACATGCGCGGAGGAGAGCATGCATAAACAGCCTGATGTAATGATCAGAAACACATGATTGCACAGACAACCATCACCTTGCCATAACATGTTTCGTAAATTAACATTTAATACAGCTCATCCTACACAGAGCTGTCCCAAGGTAACACGCATTACCATGTGTATGGATATGACCAGCACTGAGTTACTCAATCCAGATTTACTGCGTCAGCATTGAAATGTTGGTTGCATCTACACATTTGCATAATTATCATCAAGTAGGGTGGTGTGGAGAAAGTAGAGAAGAAAATAATGAGCCACTTACCCAGAAGATGAGATTGAAGATGAACATCATATACTTCAAACAGCAGAGGCAGCCTCTTGCCATGTTGCACTTCTTGAATTCTAAAAGGAACACAAAGGATAGATCCAGGTAAAAGACCACGTATTTGCTGCCTTTGGGAGAGCTGTACTTATTAGTGGGCTTGTCTCCCGCGCTGGCGTCAGCTGCCGTCCCAGCCTGCCCCTGCTGTGCGTTATTGCGCGGCCCCGTGGAGCCGTAGAACGCGCCGGCAGTGAAGCCGCGGCCGCCGAACGGCCGGCCAGACGTGGAGGCTCGGGCAAAATCGGAGTCGCGGCTATCTACGGACGGGCTACGGTGAATGGCTGACTCCTCACTGCTGGACTTCTCCATGCTCTAGGGCTGCGGCTGCTGATGAAGGGCTCCCTGACGCACAGTCTACCATAGTCTCAGAGATGACAGGACAGAACAAAGTCTCCACGCCTTCGCGCTCTGACCCAAAACGGATTTTGCACACAGAAGCACAATCGCATCCGCCGCAAGGCACGCGAGTTGCACCCAAGCAAGTCAGGTGAGAGAGTCCCCAGAGTAGAAGTGAGTGGGACTGCACCGCTCAGGCACCTCTCCCAGGCTTCTGCTTGCTGCTGTCTAGTCCTGAAGTAACCGTGCAGAAGCGTCCTGCGAGGAGCATTACCCTAGCCCTACGACAGGACCGTCCTTGTGGGAGCAAGTTGAAAGTGTTCCCTCTACCCTATCCTGTAATGTCACAGCGCTCTCCTCTCCTCTCCTCTGCTCTCCTCTCCTCTCCTGTCCTGTGCTGTGCTGGGCTGTTCCAGTGGGAGTCAGACCCCCTCGCAAATCTCCCGCTCTCAGCTGCTCCACTTCCACGTTCCCTTGCTGACCTCAGCGCCGGTTCTCAGCGAGAAGGGGGGTAGGGGGGGGAGGTACGTGACACGCTTCCACCCCCAGAGCTGGCAACTTTTTTCCCCTTCACTCCTCTCCTCCCCTGTGTCTTTCCTCTGCTCTCCTCCTTCTCCGTCCTCCTCTTCTCTGTGCCGTCTCAGCCCCTCTGCACTCCAACGTGCTCTGATGCGCTCTCTCTCTCTCTCTCTCTCTCTCTCTCTTCCCCCGCTCCCTCTCTCTCTCTCTCTCTCTCTCTCTCTCTCTGTGTTCTCTAGTGTACCATTCTGTGCTCAGCAACTCAGTCCTCTGCACTGGCTGTGCTGCGCTCTCCCAAAAGCACGCTGTGGCTGATGTGCTATTATCGGCAGACGCAACTAACGGGCATTCCCTATCTCCCAACAAGAACACTGCCCTCCTCCCCCTCCCCTCTCTCTCTCTCTCTCTCTCTCTCAGCCCCTCCCCATTGCTGAGCAGACAGCCAATGCAGCAGCTGCAGCCCGACCTGAGCTCCTCCTCTCCACTCCCAGTGTCTTTTAATAAGCCCATCACTGCGTTTGCTTTGACTATACAAGTTCAGCAATTTCATCTGTGCTGTCAGGGCGTCAGGGGCGTCTGGGAGGCTAAACATGAATAAACAAACAAGCATAAAAAAATACATCATGCGTCAAGGGAATTGCAGATGAGGGAGGGTTGTGGTTGAAATAGTGGGGCTGGGGGTGCAGGAGATAAGAGGAGGGCAGCAAATCAGTAATATACTGTATGTTGCATGTGACTAAGAGCCTTCACAGTCGGTCGACAGACGACATCAGCACCTCTGATTTGACGCACGTCAAGATAGTTTGAATTTGCGGTCTCGTGATGTCATTGCTGAACGCTGACATATTTACCCCGTATTTAACTCTGACAGCAGGCAATTTATCTTCTATTTCTGAAGACGGGCTTTAACATCAGACTACTATCACCAGAGTGATTACCGCATCTGATTGGGGTGGTGGCGACAGTTCTGAGCTGCAGCTTTGTCATGCAGTTGCTCCGTTGCTATTCATCACTGCACTGCCCACATCCATGTAAGGAGCGCCAATTAACTGGCAGGGTTCAGGCTTTGGAATTATGGCACCATGTGAAGCATGGAAAGGGGATCGTGGCTGAAAGATACTGAACACTCTCCTATGGAAACCCAGGGTCAAACGCCGAATACCTCAGTTGTTTCACACACCGAGCTGACAACATATTACAGCTGTGATTTTATAGACCTTCGTTCTCAAATTTATCGAGCCCTCCGGTCTGAAATACTCCCCAAATACTGACATATACATGCTGTGTGATCAGAGAACAAAGGCTAAATGACGCAGGTTGGCCAAGCCAGCTATTCTAACGGTGGCACTCATCAAATTTCAATAAAAAGAGGATGCTTATTAATATTCAAGTTGTGTCTGTTTGCGTGTGGTGCTTGTTAAAGCTTAATTCAACCTTCGGTAAGCTGTAACAATGCCAATAGAGGTATAATTGCCCTCGCTGACTCACAGAGTCAACCTGTTCTCGGGGCTTGTCTTGATAAAACAGGTTTACCGTCACACTGCAGGTTGCGGTAATGGTCATCCGCCATGCTGGCTGAGGCCGGCGATGGCTGAACCCACAGACAGATGGAGGGAGAGTTTCAACTGAATGGTCTTAAAGGTAAATCCAGTAATACCCAATAGACATGGACAATCTAATCCAATTCTCCTGTGTTTCCCCGAGAATAAAGCGTGGCCTTGAGGAGGCTCAGGTACGATGGGAAGCCTGGCCGAGGCACCGAAAGCTTAATTAGCATGAACAATAGTAATAAGCAACTAAAAATGAACAAACTTTCCATATTAAATTGTACTTATACTTGGGTCTTACATCAACTTGATATAACTGACATTACGTGTTGGATATGTAGAACAAATGCAATACTGCTTTTATCACTCAACAACTTTTACACATTTTACAACAGACCATTCACTTCAGCTTCCACAAACCCTCAAGTGTCTATCACCAAACATGTTTACAATTCCAAAGACAGTTTGATTTTTTCTAGCGGCAGCTGCCCCACATGATTACGGTCGATTCATCTTTAATAAAGCTTTAGTGTTGCCAAGATGTTGCATGATGAAAGCTGTTGCTCGCAGGTGGAGCAACAAGATTTCCCATCAGCCCCCTCTTGGTACATCCGGAGAGCCGCAAAGACACGGTATCAGAACCCAGGAGCTTTCCGATCAGTGAACATCAAGCCCTTAACTCCTAATTCAATCCAATATATGTCAACGCGGCCCACGGTGGGGCCCTTAGTGTGCATGTGTTGCTGATTCTTCAAGTAGCCTGAAGGACACATCCAAGCCCGCTCCCTCCCGAGCCGCACACGGATCCATCCATCGACTCAGTGCAATGGGCCTCTGTGCTGCCGCATTAGGTTCTGAGGGTAAAGCGAGAGAGAAGGAGAAAAAGAAAGAGACTCGGGTAGAGACGGAGGTCTGCAGGGTGACACAGAGGAGTTGAGATTTGGAGAGAAGTTGAAAAGCAACGTGGCGCACAGCAGAGCAGAGCAGACCAGAGAAACAAGCAAGCCTGGGCTAAGATGGGGGGAGGGGGGTGGGATGGGATTGTATTCTAACATTCTCTCTGATGTTGAGTAAATCTGGCAGCGCTTTCAACATATGTTGCAAAGACCGACGAGGCCAGAGAGATTAGAGTTCAGAGGGAACAGGGAACCAACAGTGACTCACCCAGGGCTTTTTCTGACAATGCTTTGCAAAATATTGCAAAAGCTAATGTAATGCAAACACTTGAACCCTGAACCTGCATCAGAGCACTGAGACTGCGGAACAGGCAAATTATGAAAGACAACAGCGCTACTGGAGTCAGGAGTATGTATCATCAAAAAGAGATTTAGCTCAGTTGTGAAAGGAATATTAAAATAATGGGGAGAAATATGGGGATTACATTCCTTACTCCTACTGTATGGTGGGCAGTATCAGTATGCAGAAATCTATTAAAGAACAGCATATGTGGTCTACACAACAAAGTTATCCTGGCCTGCAGAAACAGTAGGGGGTAAAATGATATTTCCTAAATAATTAGACCAGTAGAACAAAGTCCTACATTAGAGAGAGACTGAGACTCATTTCAACTCACAGAGATATCAATTACGCATATGTGCTGCATCCGGGGTGATGCTGTTTATACTCAGAAAGCATAAAAATGTGAAGCTGCAGATGATTTATATATTTGTATAAGGGTCATGGGGTTGGAAACACTTTGACTAACAAATTAAAATCCACTATAGTGGATAAGAGGATTAGAGGATATTAAAAACAAATGATTCCCTCAAAGAAAATAACATAATTACTTGTGGTATAAACTATGAACATAATGTTTTAATAAGAACATAGATTCAGAAGCCAAAGATCACTCTGTTGAGATCAGGCACATTACTATTAGCCATAGAAATAAGAGGGGGAGGTCTGTTATATAACTTGGGCGAAATTTAAAATGAAATTCATTTTACGTGTTATAGACCTTTGAGATATGCTTTTGAAAAAGTATATTGCATGTGCACTTTATCTGTGAAGCCTGGGGAAAATGGCAACGTACTTTGTTTGTATGATTCCTGAGTTTGCTTAGGAATATGTTTTGTGATTCACAAAAAAACAGCATGATGTATGGAGGTGTCTTGTAAGCCAGTGTGGGCCGGGCAGCTAGTGCAAAACACCGGAAATCAATCTATCCATCTTTTCGACGCCCACTTTGATGGCTAGTTTTTGGTCACGACTCCAGAAGTTTGCTTTTGGTACAAGGCAAATCTCATCGAGTGCCTTTATATGAAACTCATTTTCCCCAAAATATCATTGGAAAATAGTTCAGTCTATCGCCTTAAATCTTCTGGGTGAAATAATCACACACTGAGATGAGAGAGCTGTACCGTATTGGGATTCTGCTTTTACTACACAGAAATAACTAAAATGTGGAGGTGGTTGTGAGCTAATAAGATATACATTTAATCACTTAATTCGGCCTTATTTACAACAAGGGCTTGGGCTGAAAGGTTAAAAGTGGCTAATTTTGGCTAATATGATGGGACAAAAAATCCCAAATATTTACATGGCTCTCATTGAAATCCACTTAACATCTTGATGTTTTGTTGCCTAATTCAGTTGTAGTTACGCAGTTTGTTTTCGGGTACAAGATAGAATCGATCTAGAATGTTAACCTGACATATAAAGTCTATTTTCACCCAATCACTTTAACTTTTCAGGCTCCAATCATTCGCCAGTTGCTGATGATTGCAATGAAAGTAATTGGTAGCCGAATTGAATAACAGAATGATGGAATGGCACTATTTTTGACGTCCACATTATCGTGCCATTGAATGTTTCTGATTTACTGATTGAATTTGAATCACGGCCACGGTCACAAGTCCGGCTCACTCATGACAACAACCCAAAAAAGAAACGGTGCGTACATGAGAAAACTCTGTGCTCAATCGAATTTCACTTTCACCGTGATGAACCCACTGAATTACTTTTTAGCAGCGCTAGACCGGGGTGTAATTCTGGAGGAAATAACTGCTTTCCTCTGCAGTAGAGAAGATTAAAGCATCGAAGAGAAGGAACTCACAGCCAGTACAGTATGTAACCCAGAGGCAGGGAGGAGAGGACCGGATGACCAGCAAAAATGCAAATCACCTTATCAGCAGTCACTAGTGCTAGCAAGTAACTAGCAATTAATATCAATTTGGATGTCATGATAAATGGTTTCACAGCAAATGGTGACTACAATATATCAACATGAACATCAACATGATGGCGCTGTACTGAACATTTCTGTGCTTATCTATCTATCTATCTATCTATCTATCTATCTATCTATCTATCTATCTATCTATCTATCTATCTATCTAACAATCACACATATGTCTGTACCTCAGACTATTTGCATGCCATAATAAAACAATATTTCAAACCCCCTGGACTGTTCATTCACAAACAGCATTCAGACTCTCTTTACTCATAAGTTCTAATATCAGTAATGAATGTTATAATAATGCCTGAAAGCAGAAAAAAGAATGTTGCTGCATTTTACTTGTAACGTGTAACAAAGAGAAGAAAGTATTGTCCGCCAGATAATGACTAGATAATGTGTCAATGTGCTCATGTTACACGAGGAATTACCGCGACATATCTTTAACCGGTCAATCTGACACCATACTCTATAGCACTAAGACATACGTGGCACGCGAGAGCACATGATCCCGGGTGTGAATGCATGATCAAGGCCTGAGCATAAGGACTGGATTAAAACTACAAAGGGTTTCCTCGCACACAGTGTGTCGCTGCCAGTGGCCCTTAGATACTCTGAGCATTTGGCCCGGCCTGTTGCTGCGGACACTGCAGGTGAGAAAACAGGCACTATAGGACAGCATGACGTTCTATGTGGACCGTATACTTCCTGGAACTCAAACGGCACGGGGCCAAACTACACAAACAAACAGACAGATGAGGACACTCTTAAATCTCTGCACCAACTTTTTGCTCAAAGGATCTGCTGTGTGGCGTGGAGACATGTTAACAAGCTATTTATCCTGTTATCTGCCTTCTCTTGCAAATGAAATTAAGATCAGACGTCAATCTCCTTTGATATTTATGGTTCCGTCTTGCCCTTTTATGATGTTCAGGCTATTACCCTCTGAGATGAGGCCGGCCAGACAGTAGCGCCATTCTTCAGTCATTCTTGGGTGATTTGCAACAAAAAAGTCAATAAAAGTGTCTGGCAAGGGTGTTAATTAGGAATTTATGACATCAGGTTCCCCCGAAGATCCAACCGCGATAGGGTGCGAGGGCTTCAGAAAACGGCACTAAAGATGGAGAGAATCGAGGACGGATTTCTCAGAAAGTCCCACGCTTTAAAACACTAACCACATTTGGGACTATCGAATTAGCGTTGGCCGACTGTTTTAGACAGATGGACAGTGTTCGGCTCGGTCTCGCACGTTGTTTCACGCGTTCGCCGTGTAACGACTTTCGTGTTACTCTACCTCTCGAGTGGGGAAATCATCGCCACTCAGAACATTGCGAGAACTGACTCAACTGTTGAAAACGGGAGACACATGTTCGTGGCTCTTGTCGTGGGTTTTGAGTGAAAAAGCAGCAGCTATGACATACCACCCCCCCACCTCCAGACCACACACAGTTACAGACGGACACACACACACACACACATAAATACACAAAAAACCCCCAATGTCCCAGCAGTCCCCGCAGGCCAGCGCCCAATCTAAACTACAATCCTGCAGGCATGTCCATCAGAGCTGTGGGAGATAACGTAGGCCAGGAGAGACAGGCAGGGTTTCACAAGCAGAGCAAATATACTCCGACGACAGGGATACTACATTAGCATTTAGAGCAGGAAATGTCTCTTTGCCATTGGAATGCAACATAGTATCACGGTGCAGTAAAGTCCAGTTCAATAAAGGCAGCGGATAGGTCAAACGCCTGTGATGTCTTTAGCAGTACAATATATGAATCCCAGAATAAACTATTAGACATATCTGGAGTGACAGAGTGTTATGATAATGTTGATCAAAGGAGTGGAATGGCTAAGTCCTCCGGTTCCCTAAGCTTTATGCAATATTTAAGAGAGCCATAACTGTGTGTGTGTGTGTGAGAAAGTGGAGCGTCAGCAGTATGAGTCTTATCCAGTTCAGTGGGAATGTGGGGAGCCAGCCATTGAAGTGAGGCCACGGTTATCGATCTATTGGCTCCGAGTTAATTAAAGTTGACTGCAAGGTCTTTGAAAAGTGCGGGGGATTCCTTACTTCTTCAGCGCTACATTTGAGGGACTACATTTCAGATATTGCACATTTTGTTTAGTGTAGAGCTAAAAACTGTCAATTACACCGACAGAAAGACAGAGAATCGCACGTAAATGCTGCGTACGATACAAAAAGATCTTTCGGTGGAGGTGAAATTGGAAAAAATCGAAAGCAGAGCTGTGGGCAAAGATATCCATTGGTATTTTCAGGGTGAACAATGAGGCTGCTATGTAAGCAGCAGGATAAGACAAGAGCTCCCGTGAGAGGTGAAGTAGAATAATAAAATATGAGTCAATCAGCTCCGTGGCGTCTGCCTTACTCCATACAAACAAAAGCACATCCATTGTGCTGGAAAACCTGTGCTGTGACAAAAAGTTTAGTCTAAGTCACACATACGCATTACTAAATCATACATTGTTAAAAAGAATATGACAGAGGAGAACAATATGCAAAATGACTCTCCGGAGCACTTTAAATAACTGGCAGCACCATTACCGCTTTCAAAAAAAAGAAAACACTTATAATAGCATGCATAAATCTAAAAAAAGAAAATGAAGAAAAGGGAGATTGAGCGTGAATGGGGATAGTTTCTGTTGCATCCATAAATAAGCGTTTCCTCTTCTATAGTGATGGAGTTAAGTTACTGACCCCAGGGACCAAAAGAGAAAAGGGAAGCAGGTGAGGGATCTTTTATTTTACGCCCTGTAGCAAGTGAAAGAGAGACGGGATAAAGAGGATGTAGTTGACTGTTATCACTCCAAGTTGTATGGAAAAACTGCCAACCGCAGCGGAAGCGATGCCACTCCGGGCACGCCATGGACACAAGTAGAAACTATTTAGGGCCGTGGAGAATATACGGCGGCGGGACCTCGCTCCTCTGTGGAACCCCAAAGCCGTGGGTGAGCCGTATTGCTCTGGCGCCTCATGAGCAACCTGACACATACTTAATAAATCTCCTTCTGTGTTTCAGGGAAATGGGTTATAAGGCATGCAGGAGGGCTCATTATAGAAATACACCCTGGGCATTATGGGGGTTGGGTGGGGTGAGATTGAGACACATAGAAAAAGGCAGAAGAGGAAGATAAGGAGAGAGAGATAAAGTATGGGACCGATAGAGAAGATTATCTGTCCAAAAATTGAAATTTAACATAGGCCTACATGTAGAAATTGCTGATATTTTATTCTATCCTTCACTCACCAATCATACATTTTGATACACTACTAATCTTTATATTAGAGTGGGGAAGGTTTTCAGAGCCTTTCTCACACATATGGAAGCCTACTTTGTGTCTATTAAGCACTGAAATGCATGCAAGTATTTGTCTGATTGTAATATTGTGTCCATGTAAAATCCCAAGGCTTTTTTTATTTATTATTTTATTTTAGTTTATTTTTTAATAAGTCGTGTCTTAACTCTTTTCCACATTTGTTCAACACGAATGGAATTGCCTAATGCACTTTTTTTGTAATTGTAACTTTCACCTGCTTGTACCGATAGAGGCAGCCAGGTGTGCAGTATGCGGTGTAGCAGTCTATGTATTTCTGAACTTATCGAGGTCACAGTGCTTCTCACATCAGTCTGTGATTGTTAGCGTTGCCCTGTGCCTGTGCAGGTTGTCATCGCGGCTGTGGCAGTATGACTTTGTGGTGTCTGTGGCAAAGCCCCCCCAGCTCAGATCAGCGCATGATCTCTGTCTGAACATGAAGCGGGATTAAAGGGTCAGGCTCTGCAGGGAGTAGGTCAACATCACGGTTTCATCTCCGCCTCCTAAGGTACAAAGGGGTGGGGGGGGGTGGGAAACAGCTGGCACCGCACACAGCGCTGTGTGTCTGCGTCACGTGACGACTGTCCTACATGTGAGCTATCGTCAAAAAGTGGACGAGCTCGCCGCCTCTCCGGGGGGAACGCAAAGAAGTTGCTGACACAGCGATCAGAGGTCAGGTGGAGTGCATCAATATTTCAGTTGGCTGTTGCCGAAATGCAAACAAAGGAAGGGCTGGGTTGCACTGCTGCGTTGAAAAAAAACAAAAAAAAAAAAACAGATGCAGGGAGTGGTGAGAGAAAAGGAAGACAGAGAAAGAGAGAGAGAGAGGGATGATGCAGAGGCAACTAGAAAGAGAGAGAGTATGGCAGGATACGTGCATCCATCTCTCTGCTGTGTCTATTCATTCTACTCAGCACTATGGCTCCTGGCTGAGGATTCAAAGGCGAGGATGGATTAAAGGCACAGCAGAATGCCTGAGGAGCTGCACCATTGTGCGCGCCACAAAGACATCTCATCTCTGTCTTTGGGCCTGTTGTTTGTACCTCAGGGTTATTGATCACTGCATAATCATGAGGCGTCTACGACATATAGCATCTTCTCATTAGCATAATCCCATCGGAAAATGATATTGGCATGCCCACATACTAGAGACAGAAAGAGAGGGAGAGAGGGAGATAGAGAGATAGGTGGGTAGGGTGAGAAATTCCAAAGAAAACCAAAGCGATCCCCTACCCAGCTCCATCTGAAATGATGGACAAGGAAAAAAAATGAACACACTCCAGTCGTCCGGTTTTCCAAGCAAGCATGGTGGAAACACACGGAGAGGAGAAGATGGCCCCAGAAAAGTCCGGCTCCAACCCCACCAGCTGGGTAGCACCTCCCCTCAATATGGCAAGCCTCTCTGTGTGTGTGTGTGTGTGTGTGTGTGTGTGTGTGTGTGTGTTTGAACTGGGGACATGGGTTCCGGCCCCTGGCGCAGGCTCTGTCAATATGGCCCCGGTCATTCATGAGCAGACGCTCTGTCATTGCCCCCCACAGACTCACAGGCAACGGACCAGCATAGAGTCAGAGGAGAGGAGAGGAGAAGACGGAACAGGAGAGGAAAGGAAAGGAGACAAGAGGAGGAGAGGAGAGGAGAGGAGAAGAGAGGAGAGGACAGGAGAGGACAGGAGAGGAGAGGAGAGGAGAGGAGAGGAGAGGAGAGGGCATAGGAGGGTAGCAGACCATGGCAAAACACCCTGGCTCCCTTCAATTTTAGAGGAACCACCCTGTTGAGGATTAATGCCCTCCTCTAAAGAAGCAGCTGCCACACCATTGTGTTCGCAGGGCAATCTCTAGATATGAATCAATAACTGCTGATAAAGCAAAAGATAATGTCCACTTCCCATAAAATCGCAAGGCTCCTAAGTAGCATTAAAAGACTGCACACACCTCTTTTTTTCCATCTGCAAAAAAAAATGAAGAAATCCCCGGCCCTCTCCCAGATAAAGTGCCTCTTTGTGGTAGCTGCTGTCCAAACAAACTAGCATATTATACAGCGAAGAGATGAAAACAAACTGGAGCTGATGGATGTTTTATGTAAAGCAGCACTTGTGGGGACCATGTAGCCTCCTCACCTCCATGGCTGGGGGAATGAAAACAGCAGATGTCTACAGAGCTGTAAAAAATGTTGCGGTGCAAGCCAAGAGGATTCCTATCAAAAAAAAAATTGCTAAACACCAAAACACATCTCTCTGATCTGTTAAAACATAATATTACTCGCCAACACAATAACCATCTGTATATTTCTACAAAGGCTCATTACTGTACTGCAAACAATATACTGCAGAAACACACACACACAGACACAAACATCCCACCCACAGAATCACGCTCTCACACAGACTCACAAATACACACTAACACACAATTACAAACACACACAGACTGAAAAACACAAACCCATTATATACACATAACACAGCGGAGCACTTCCCCTGTGGTTTGCCATAAGGCTAATAGATTCTTAAAAACGGAAATGGAGCTTGCAATCCTCCTGTTGGATATTAACAATATAATCTAGACAGCATTAATAAGAGAATTTGATTTTGAGGTTAACCATATCATAGACTAATCAATTACCCTAAATATTTGCAAGCCACCAAAACAACTAAGGGCCTGCTGTTATGCACATAGCAAATGAACATTTGCTTAGCTGCCAAATATTCTTAATTAAAGTCTGCAGACAGGAAGTCTCTCCAGAGCCCGAGCTTAAATTGGCTCCGGCTACTTTTCTGATTTCACTTACTTATACATATTGTGCTGATGGCTCCCAATTCTGTGCATTGCCTTTGAGGATTGTTGATTATAAATTAACTTAATATTCTTGCACTCCAAGCCATGGGTTTGGCAGCGTGATATCAAAACAAAATTGCCTGTAGATGATTTAAATGAAATGTGTTTTTGTCTCACCACAACCTCCCGGATCATAATGAAGAAGGCAAAAGCAATTTATGCGCGGTATTAATGAGTTCAGCGTTACGCATCGCGTGCTTGTACAGTACATGCTAAAATACGCTATGTAAATAAGCAGTGTAAACGATCAGATTTTCTTCAAGGAAGTGATTGAATATGGATTTTAACAAGATTAGCTATGACATGCCCCAAAAACGTCAGAGGCACAGGGGGCATTAGGGAGCCAGTGTGAGCCACTCAGTCATCAATTTTAAATCACTCTCATGAGCACAAGGTCTCTCTCAAAAATGATTTAAGACCAGAAAATAGCTTTCCTCTGACCCACCGCCCATGGCAATGGATTATAAAATCTGACATCATCATCTGCACACATCAAACATGAACCTTATTTGATATAATGGGAGGTTTTTCAGTGGCACACTGTGCTGCTGTGGCTGATGTTTGTCAGGTCGATGATTCTTATGCAGCCGGGCACAGAGTTCCTCCGTGATAGATTTGATATTCGACTCATTTCCTGGTAAAAGATAAAAGTAGTTGCATGTAATATACTTGCAAAGGTGTGCAAAAGTAAAGCTATTTACTGCATATGCACATGTATGCAGAACATCAGGTGCATCAACTTGTTTGTAGCTACTAAGTGGCACTATGTTCATTTGCACTGTCCCTATCAAATAAACTATAAAATAGCAAAATAGAAAATGTGAGTTCTCTCTCTCCCTCTCCCCCCCCCCCTCTCTCTCTCCCTCTCTCTCTCTCTCTCTCTCTCTCTCTCTCTCTATCTCTCTCTCCCTCTCTCTCTCTCACACAGATTTACAGCATTGTCACTTTCTGGAGGCACCTTAAACAGTTTTAGCATGCTTGTTAAGCAAGCCTGGGCCATGCTACATTCAATACTATTCGCTCGCAGAGTCAGCCAGGTAAAAATAATATTGTGCAGCTGTTGCGGTGGAGTGACAGTGACGTGGACCTCACATAAAGAGCCACATCACTCCCAAAGCACAGGTCTACTGTTTCACACACAGCACGGATGGGACAGAGGGGGTCTCTTTAACTCTACATCCCCCACATAAGCAACCAGATACGGGGGCTAAGACACACCGTCCGCCTGCAGAGTTGCAGCACATTTAATGCAGTATCTCTCTCTTCTCTCGAGTGCACACAACAGTATATTTTATGCAGTCATCTCTCTCGGTCTCTCTCGCACACACACACACACACACACACGCTCTCTCTCTCTCTCCTGCTGTTCCCCATTCACACACTGACCTTCAGCTGAGTGAGAAAACAGCCTCAGTAACTTCTTCACTCCGCCAGATTCACATTCAGATATGAATAAAAAATAGAACGCAGCTCTGCCAGGGACAAAACTGTTTACTCCCCAATAATAGTAGGCCAATCATCATGCATACCTATACAGCAAATACTGCCTCTGCAGCCCAATTGGGGGTTTTCAGGGGATTATTCAATATGAGTGGACAGTAATGGTCAAGCTTCACTGGGGCCAAAGAGAGTCTGGAGAAAACTAAACACTGATGCTCTGCCTTCACAATGGCTGCCGTCTGTGTGGCAGATCAGCTGTTATGATTCCTCTCAAAGCAGCACTGCGATCTGCATATTCACCTGTAAATGTACACGTCCATGAATGTCTGTGTGTCTGTCCTTGTGTGGCCCTGTGTTTGTGTGTGTGTGTTTATCCGTCTGCCTATGCGCCGGTGTAAAACGTGGAATCCGGGGGAGCTAGGTCAGCCGTTCCTAATCCGGTTCGTCAGGAGTTTTATTTCCCGTTCAGAGTGCGCTCGGCTCCAGTCTGTCTCCACTGTGGTATTCCTGCCACATCACAGGTGGAAGGAAAGAGCAACTGCGCAGAATGCTAAAGCAGAGCAAAGCACAGGAGGAGGGGATACCGGGATACTGTCCCGATTCCATTCCTCTCATTCAACATCACACACAGTCGTCCCCCCCTGTTTAAAATAGAATGCCCCGCACATCGAGACATAATCCAAAGTGAACTCAAGCCTGTGACAGCTCAAGAGGGAGTGGATGATATTTTGGAATTACACAATAACATAATAATTCAGCATTCCTGATAATGCCACAGGGTGGGAGAGAGAGACAGAGCTGGACACACACACACACACACACACATACAATGAAGCCATCCCTGCGTTGTGACTCATGCCAGTTTATAAAGTGGCAGCAGAACCAACAGGATCAGAGCTAAAGGTCTCACTGCCCTTTATCTAAACTACATCCTCGGCCCGGGGACAACAGATACCTGACTTTCCGGTTCGACAGTTCCACTCGACTCTCTTTGGCTTTGCACTGCGTCCGCATTAATATTCATAATATCAGCTCAGATTTCACACTGCAGCTCATTACACACACAAGCATTTTGTTGCTCAAGGTGACTGCAGAGGGATGGGAATGTGGAAACATATATTCCGTGGTAATGTAAAGGCAAATATTCATAACACGATAATTTCATTATGACTTTCTGCTACAACGCCGGGCTGAATGAAATCTGATCTCCTACAATAGGTCACTCTGTTTAGCTAAATGCAGCCACAATATCACCTCTAAACTAGAGAATTGCAGAATGCAGGGAATAGCTTCACAGCGACAGTGGCACATGTATTACTGCCATGCATTCTAATTACAATCTGTCTATGTCAGTAGTTACATCATTAATGCATGCTATTTTTGCACACAGGCACTGTTGATTTCTCTGAGCGTTTCTATAGATTCTATATTTTTCCAAGAAATCATCCAGAGGAAGCCTGTGATCGTCGCCACAAAACCAAATCGCAGTAACGCTGACATATGAATACTAGCAGCTTTTATGGATATGTGATACGCGCTCTTACACAAGGCTCCGGGCCCGTATTCATGCGGCTTCTAAGAATAGCGGAACTGATCTGGGATCACTTGTTCGGGTCACGTGACCATATTAACTTCACTGTAAGATATTTAATACAGTCCAGATCTGGGTCTAGATTTAGGCTCATTCTAAGCTGCTCTGGAGGGAGAGAGTGACATTGAGGGTTTGGATGTCTGCATTATAATGACAAGCTGAATCCGCAGGGTGTCAACATCTCTGACAGGCTGGAAATCGGGGTCAGAGGTCTTCCCCATCTGATCCACAACTGCCTCAAGCTTTGCAGCCCACGCCTCCATTATGTATTCCGACATGACACTTGCCCCCCCCCCCCCCCACCCCCTCCACCCCCCACCCCACATATCACCACCTCATTTCTGCTTATTGTCGCACCTTTTCAAAAGTTGACTGAATTTGCAGGGACACCTATAGCAGTATGTGGAGCACAGATTGAATTTTCTTTAAACCGTGCTGACAGGGCGTTGGAAACTGGAGAGAGGGGCCTCGCATCCTTAGCCATCTGTACAGAGTCTGACACATCAATTGAAAGCTGGAGACGCGGAGACGGGAAGAAAGAGCGAGAGGGAGACACGCAGAGACAAAGAGCGGCGCGCGACGAGACAGAAACGGGCGCCGCTACGCTGGAAGCATCTGCGATAATGAAATGGTGCTAGCTGTTGGCAAGTGTCCGTGATAATGAAATGTCTTCATCAAGTGCTCTCGTGTTGATTTGTTTTCAGAAAATGGGCAGTGAAATAAGAAAGCGCATACTGGGAGCCCACAGTCGTCTACTGTACGTAATAGGATGTATCAGGGGTAATTAGCAAGTATTCTTCAGAAAAAGAACATTTTTTTTTTATTTTTCTAATTTATTTATTCTACAGCTCTTCCAGAGGGGGAAACATAGCTGCAGGGCATGGTTATTTTGCTTAGTAAAACAAATGTGGAAAATACTCAGTGTGACACTGATTTGATATGCCTCATACTGGGAAATGTAGAAAAGTGATTACTCAGCCAAGCATCCTGTTAAGAATGAATTTCTGACTCGAGATACATCATAATAAAGGAAGCCATAATTCAGAAACAAACATCAGCAGTAGGTTTGAAAAAAAATAAAAAAGCAAATCATTTGTGAGTTTCTCAGTTGACATTGTGTATAAAGATTGCCTAACCCCATAAAAAACTGTTTATACAGCAATTGCCTGTTCATAGAGACACATTCAATAGAGGTGAAAGATATACCATGTACAGTAGGTGGATCAGTCTATCTGTGCCGATACTTCGCTGCTCCTTGGGCTGCTTAACCACAGAACAGATGCAGGGCACTGGCAAGCTAAGGAATGATTTATTAGTTTAGACTTTCGCAGCTGTTATGGGAGACAATAGCCCAGAAGTAACCCACATTAAGGAGGAGGAGAAAGCCTTTCGACCTGTAATGAGAACGGTCTAGGTAGACTACTTACTGTCAGTTGTATATTTTTTTTTCAAGAAATAAGCAAACGTGAGATAATGACACGTCACTCCAAACCCCCCGTAGAAATGCATGCAAAAATACTGATTCACTAAGCAGTTATTTAACAGTAACTGCTGGCTTCAAATGACTGAAGATGACTGAGGCGAATCATTGGTCATTCTTCTTTTACATTTAAATACGAAAAGAAATGCCGTTCTTTATTTGCACAGAAGCAGTAAGTCATACTTGTTGTTGCACTGCAAGGGTGATTAAGTGAATCCTGTCAGCCCTCCACATGCATGATGCATGACAGCGCTGCCACACTCTTCACTACCGCAAACTCACCACCTGCTGGGACCCGTCAATACACGAAGGACTCCCAGGGCTGAAAAATGCATCTATGCAACTACAACTGAATTCTAGTAACCCTCAATTCTAAGGTATGACAAAGAGGAGGAGGTGCTGGTGACAAAGTGGTCAGCGAAAAGAGGAAACCTCGACTCGTGTGGGGTTTCTCTATCAGGACAGGGTCATGGGTAAACGGCTGCAGTGGGATAAGGCAAAAACGAACGCAGAAAACTAAGAGGGATCACTACATACAAGTGCCATCGCTGGAGACTGAACCCCAGTCCACATGGGAGGATTAATGTATGGGCTTGAGCCGGCTGCCCTCTGGACTATGCCTTTCCCTGATAAGAGAAATCTGAGCTCAGCACACTTCACATGCAGAGCCAGATAGAGTTGTGATTACAGTATGGACCGGCGCTCTCTGCCAGGACCTTCATTTAGCCTGGCCCTCCCCGTCCATTCATCCGTGCTTTACGCAGCCCAGATCGCAGGCTCAGGTCCAGGCCCAAGGGATATTCATTACAAGGCTGGCACGCAGATCCCAGTCCCCCCCGAGACCCAGGTATCAACAGTTTCAGCAGAGCAAATGCAAGCTGACAGAATATTATACCCCCACTGTTACACCTGGAACACTGCAATGCAGTTCTCTATACAGGTCGCTGGAATTTGTTTTCCAACCTGTGTGCCACAACACAATATGCCCAACCTGGGTATCACAGAATGGTAATATGGACATAATATAATAGAGACATGTGTTGTCTTTGGCATAGAGTAATACCTGACATGAAAGAAAGTCAAAATCTCTGTCATTCAAGGCAGTGTCAAGGGAAGTCGCTGGACAGCATAGCAAGAAAAATGGAACTGATGGAACAGAAGATGTAATTTTCCAGTTAAAGGCCCAATATTATTAAATTTTCATTATTTTGTTTTTCAATATAATATGATAAGATTAACATTCTTCATGATGTTTTTAAAATAAATGTAGTTTAGTTAAAATGGTATTTACTGAATAAATTTGAAGGCCACCCTGATTGGCCGACAATACCAGCTCCACTAATTCAAATGTGTGTGTGTGTGTGTGTGTGTGTGTGTGTGTCTGTATTTGTATGTCTTTGTGATATCTCTGTGTGAGAGTGTGATTCTGTAGGTGGCTCCTTAAATTTAGAAGAATTTAGAGGAACACCCTTTAGAACTGATGCATACTTCATGGGAAAGTTGAAGTTGAAAGCTGAGTTGAACAATACCTTCCTTCGGCTATTAACTAGCCAACTGTCCTCAGATCTCTCAGCAGATGTCTTGCTTTGGCCCAAGCAGTCAACCCAGATCAACGAGGGAATCTGGTAAGTGGCCTGTTGCTAGTGGCTTTTTTAGAGTGGCTCAATAGCTCACATCCAGCTTCTCCACACTCAGTCCTTCCATCTCCCCTCCTCCCAGTACCCTCAGCAGGTCTCTCCATAAAGCACCACACCCTCGGTCGAAATAGACAGCTCCACTTCAATACGCGTCTTAGACGGACAGGACAATTTCCCGACTTCCCTCCATGTTACTCATGGGTCTCTGAAGTGCTGCCATTCTCACTCGACTCGCCATTTAACGGCGGCTTTGGTGATAGGGAGTTCAGAACGTGGGTCGTTTGAGGTGGCTCTTCTTTGAAAGGAGAATGATAGGAGCTTCATAGGTGTATGACAGCTGGGGTGGGATTCAGAGACGGGAGAATTAGGATGTGCAATGCCCTCAGTGCCTCAAGAGATACAGTACCAGTCAAAAGTTTGGACACATGCATTTTTCTTTATTTTTACTATTTTTCACATTTTATAGTTTATAGTAAAGACAGCAAAACTGTGAAATAACACAAATGGAATTATGCAGTGACCAAAAAAGTGTTAAACAAATAAAATCTGTCTTATATTTTAGATTCTTTAAAGCGGCCTTGATGGAAAGGCCTTTGGAAAGAAATTCATACATAGGCATCTGCTTCACTGTTTGTCTAATAACAAATTTCAAGCATTTAAGCATAAGCCTTTAGATCAAAATGGCTTTAAGAGAATGAAAAACAAACATTCAATCAGGTGTGTCCAAACTTTTGGCTGGTAGTGTATACTCTGTAGTCGGCATTAATCGCCACTTGCCATCCTTAACACCACCAGCCTCGCACCAACAAATCATCTGAAACAACAGAGAGCAAGGAAAAGGAGGTGGCAATCTTTTCAACTAAGCCAGTAATTTCACAGTTGAGCTCACAGTTATGGACCTCCTAAAAATACATAAAAAGACAAGAGACCGGTTGAAATGTTTAGTACAGCGCGCTGGTGCCGAATGTTGATGTTGCCATTGTGTGAAAATCAGATTGTTGAGCGCTCCAGACTCAGCATGGGCAGATGTGATCTTTCCGCCTGTGCGAACCCAGCTTTAAGTACGAGTGGATGAACAACCGCTCTCCTCTCCCTGCGCCTCGCATTAATATAATGTTTTGTCCATTGCCCTTTAAACGGTCCTTTGACAGCAGCGTGGAGAAACTCTGATGCTCACCTCAAACTCAGGAATGAGTCATTATGCGAGGGTACGACCTAGTAATTATAGACATCCACTCTGCCACAATACCTTTGACCAGCTGGTAAGTGGCGTAGGAGTGCTGGATGAGATACGGGGGCCCCTGCTGATGAGCGACCTTTTTTTTTTTTAACGATATAAGGAGTGTGTGGCTGCGACTCGGCGCCGCGCTGCAGGTCACCGAGCTCAAGTGGATGACTGTTAGACATGCTCACCAGGGCCAATGCCGCAGCTGCCGACGCCGCCGTTCTGTTGGCACACAGCGAGCTAAACAAACCCTCCTCAAATCTCCTCTCATCCCTCCATCTCTGCCTATGCCCATATCTGTCTCCCTCCTTTCATCCCTCCTCCCCCTCCTCTCCTCTTCACATCTTCACATCCATCCTTCTTCCCTCTAACTTTTTTGTTCAACCCGATCCCCCCTCCCCAAAAAGTATCGACAGAGTCCAATCCCTCTCTCTCTTTCAACTCCTCCGATGGCTTTCAACATCCGTATTTCTCTCTTGATATCCCTCTCTTCCTCCAGCCAGCTCGGTTGGTGTCCTCCGTGTTTGGAGATGAAAGATGGTGGTCCTGCTGTCTGATGGCTTGGAAGAAGCTGCTAATGTGAAAAGTGGCCGCGCAGCATTGAGAGATTAATGATTCATTAGTTTGTGTTGCCATAACTCTGCTTAATTTAGCTATTCCTATCTGGATTACTCCCTGCAAAAAACTGCACGTCATGCTGTGTGCGTGCAAGCGTGGGCGAGGATACACGTGCATGTATGGGAGAAAGAGAGAGAGAGAGAGATGCGCGGTTGTTTGCAAGTCGTCGGGCATATACTTTGTGTTGAACCAGCGTGTGTTTATGGATTTGAATGTGCATCCATGTGGATTCTCTCTTTTTGTCCGTCTGTGCCCGGAAGGCCCCGCACTGTCACATTTGCAAGGCTCACTTTGTCTGCCCCCTGTGTGCTCCATACACAAAACCCCTGGCCCATCCCTGCGCCACAGCAAGTCACGCATGCTTTCTGCCTGTATCTCTGCAGCCAGAGAGGGAGAATCACAATGAATCTGCAGCTACAGAAAAAAGAAAAAAAGAGAAATACACCTGGCACAGCGTAGGACTCCTACACCCCCGCAGATTCCCTGGGAACAAAGAAGCCCCGAGGGTTACAGGGGAGGAAGATGAGGGGGAGGCATCCTGCCCTCCTGTGATTTCCAGCTATTGGCCCTAAGGTGCTGCTGGCGCCACTCGCCTAGGATCAGAGCCAGATATTAGTTTCCTCGGCGCCGTCACACCGCGACGTTTCCCGCATTGCCACCGCTGACATTGTTTTGTCTTCGCGGCTTAATTAGCCAAATTTTCTTCCTGACAATTTTGAGATGCCGGCGTGTCAAGTGGATGCGCCTTGCTGGGGAGATAAAGAGCGCTAATTCTCCAGTTAGTTTTAAATAAGGAAGTTATCAGTCACTCTCAATTTAATTACATTTCATCTTGACGTCCCGCTATTCAAGTGTTTGGGATATGCCACATTTGCTTGGCTTAACTAACTTGATGCTCTGTGCGTTGCTCGCCGGTGAGAATTTCCGAAAGTACTATATAGCGCTGGAGGTCCTTCTGAAGTCACTGAAGACTGAGAAATTGAAAAGTTCAGGATTTCCCGTTGAGGTGTTTCGATTTGTTGAAGTCAAAGGAGGCAGAAGAGTGATGAATGAGCTGAGGTAGAAAACTCCTGAGATATGTGTGTGTGTGTGTACGGCGACACACACCGAGCCCGTACCAGACCCCCCGTCACCTGCTAATGTTTAGAACAACACCTGTTCCCTCACTGCAGAGCTTGCACACCAGTACCTTGCGCACTCGTAATAAAGAATGATTGGGCATGCTTTCAATCTTTGTCATGTCACTTGAGAGGCTGCAGGGCATACATACATAAACCTACACACACACACACACACACACACACACATTCTCCATCTCTCTCTCCCTCTCTCTGCACATGCTGAATAGAAACACATTCTAACTAAGCCCACTTGATATGAGATCCACCAGGCCCTGGTAAATATGATGCAAGTGCTTATGGCTAAATCTCTCCTTCTGTCCTTTAATGCACATACCACATATTATTTAATGCAGTCCTCTCTCTCTTCCTCTGTCTCTTCATTACAAATGCAGTGATAATTTAATATCAAAGATGGATCTGTGTGTGTGTTTGTGTATGTGGTGGCACTATATAATTGTACTGCTTTACACCCTACTCTTTCTCTCTTAACGTCTCTCTCTCTCTGTGTCTATGTCTGTCTTTCTCTCTCTCTCTCTCTCTCTCTCTCTCTCTCTCTCTCTCTCCACATTCTCTGCGCTACCTAGCTCCAGCGAACTTTCCCCACACCCGCCCGGAATGGCAATGTCTCCCTATTGAAACGCTCCAGTGGGCCTTCACGCCGTGTTGTGGTTTACATTAGCCGAAGTAGATACATACCATATGCATGGCGTATTCCCATTTTTCAGTCAGCCGGCGTGACAGCCAGAGATGTGACACTTGCTTGTCATGAAATGTGCTTTTCAGAGGGTATCGGGAGCAGCTGCCGTGTGGTGGGTAGTCAGTAGCTAGGAACAACGGGAGGATAATCATGTTCTTGTTTAGGTGATGATAAGATGAGAAGGGACAGCAGTCCGCAGGGCCGGTGTTAGACCAGGACACCCGGTTGATGAGACAGGACATGCTGCAGAACGTCTTCACAGAAACCTATCAGCTGGGAAGGTTACCTGAGTCCAAGGAAAGTTAAATTTTAAAGGGAGTTGGAGACAGACACACATCTACTTGTACACGCGCACGCTCGCACACGCACACACATACACATAAAACTCCCAACGAGGCAGGCGCTCTTAGGCCTTTCGTTTTTTTTTGCAAGGTGAAAGAGCGGGAACATCTATTTTCCCTGATGGCAAAATGCTTTTATGTAACGTAACGAGTGATAGCTTGTGACATAAGGGGCCGTGTCATTGTGACACCGCGTGTCTCAGACTCGGGAACGCCTGGTGGCAGCGGCGCTAACATTTCCTCTGTGGTCATCTCAGGATAGCGCCGATCCTCTTCATCGGCCCGGCACCATCACAGGGAGAGACACGGAGTAGAGCGAGCTGGGATGGAGCTATCAGAACACAGAAATGAGCTTTCACTTGTGCATCATTCCTCCCTCTCCTCTGCTCTCATCCTCCACATCGCGGGGCTCCGTGCTCTCCGGGGCTCGGCCGGGTGGACGGACGCATTCACTACCATTCTGTCCAACTGCCAAATCTCATCTATGAGCCCATTACTCTGAAAGACCTGAGCTGCAACGTAAAAAATAAGCAATTAGCAGGGATAATCCACCCTAAAACAGAATCCACTCATGTAATTGCTATCATTTCAGACAGTTTAAGCAACATTTTATGAACACAAACAATGCGTCCAAAGCAGGAAACTAGAAAACTAAGATTCTGATCTACGATGAAATCAAAACCTGGGTCCAATCTGCTGACAATGAATTGTTGACTGGCTTTGTGGACTCATGTTTTCAGCTTGAGCTACATACTGTATGGAAATGTGTCCATTTCACTTACATTCCACCCTGGGTGCTGTCACTGTGTCCACAAAATCAGTCACCCTCTCACCTTCAGCAGAGCAGCTCCAGGCATTGTAGATGATGGTAAGTCTATTTTAGGGTGGATTTTCCCTCGAAAAAACTGCCTGCCAAGAGCAGAGCTCCCCAGAATCGAAGAGGCTTTAAAGATATGAGTGGAGACAGCACACACTTGGCTACTCCTCACTTCCAGATGACTCCCTGACTTTAAGGTGAGGCACTGTACAAAGGACAAACATCTTCCTCTCCCTCAATCCTTTTTTTGGAGGTTGTACACTTAGACCTTGGGGAGGACTCAAAAATTAAATCTTAAATAAGTTAGCTTGCGCAGGGCAACACTGGAATACTAGATATACTGCAGAGTGCCATGCAGAAAGAACAATTGCTCGACATCTTTTCAATCTATTCAGCTGAAAGTGTGAGAGAGAAAACAAATTTCCTTTTGGCCGCGGTTTAATCAATGATCGAAATAAAGAGACAATTAACGAGCGGATCCTGATTAGAAGAGGTGGTAAGATGCAGCAATGATTTGGTGGATAGATAGAGGTAGAGTATCTTTCTTTCTAATTCTCTAGAAATTCTCTCTCTTCCTCTCCCTCCATCCCTCCTTCTTTCCATCCTTCAGATTTGGATTCTGAAGATTTAAATTGAAGGTGGGCACCATCTGGAAACCTGAATGAAACAATCTGAAACCTATTTTGTTTGACCATCTGTTAATTATAGCCCATTATCCTGGAAGCCACGAACCTAAAAATGGCCAAAAAAACAAAAACACCCTCAGTAAAGACCATACTCTAATATCCAAGAACACAACCTCAGTATGTATGAAGGTATGCACTTCATACCAACAAGGTCACCCAGCACCCGAGGACATTACATAACACTCGATCACTATCCAACTTTAATTGCATGAAACAACCTGTGCTCTCCCAGCTCTCAGTTCATCTCACTTCATGTAAGGTGAAGGTTCAACATGGTGAGAAATGGGAAATTCAGAGTGAGTCAGAGTGAAGTGCAGCTTACTCTTTCTCATGTGTTTCATCCTGAAAATGAAGTGAAAATGATGACATTTCAACTTACACTGGAGGAGAGGGCACAACGGATGATCCCATAAGTGCTACGGTAACACTACATTAACGCTACACATTTGCACGTCTGCTCGTTAATGTTTAATTATGCAGTTAATTAATCATTGATTAAACGCTATTTGACATATTAGTTGGCTATTCACCACCACTTAGTCACAATTACGAAATATGCTGATAAATGATTAAGCACTTATTAATGACTCAAGAATGACATTGTTAACATTATGTCACAGTTTATGTATTCGCTGGTAATTATAATGCTAATGCATTATGTAATATTTATGCTCATATAAAGAAGTAGTTATATGTTAGTTCTACTCATTACACCAGCAATGTGCGGCTAGTGAAATTAACATATTACTACTGGTATGTTACTTCTTTATATGAGCATGCATACTACATACATCATTAGCATTATAATTACCAGTGGCTAGCACAGAGGTAGTGAATACACAAACTGTGACATAATGATAAATTAAACTGTCAGTTAACAATACCATTGTTGATTCATTAAGGAGGTGCCAGCTATCTGCATAAGTAGCAAATCGTAATGCAAAGTGTTAGCAGTGCTATTACTGGTGCCACAAAACCACGAGGACCACAAATATAACAAGTACAGATCCTGAACAGTCCCACGGTGCATTTGTAGTGATGACATACATCTTATTCAAATGTTTGCAAATGGTTGCAAACAACCAGGAACCAGGCATTTTCAAGTTCCACTTGACAGAGACTGTAAATGCTGCCAAATTGAGAACACTGCAAAACTGAGTGTACAATGAATTAAAAATGTTGTTCTACAAAGGAAACAGGCTGGGTTTTTTTCCTTTTTTTGGTTTCCATCTGGTAAACTCGACAAGGCAAAAGCACAAAGACAGGCCTGGATTAATAGCTTAAAACGAACGAGGAGCTGGAACAATCAAGCGGCTTGATCAATTTACCTGACGGTCTGGCTCACGCTGCACGCCTGGAGGAGACTGGCAGCCAACAAATCACCAACATGCTTGTGTGCTTTACATGATGGAGGAAGCATTAAATCAACCCTGCCTCACTTTGTTAACTGACTAGCTGGAAAACACTCTTCCCCTATCTCTCTCTGCATACTCACAGCAAACATTTCCGTATAAACAAACACTCATTGTTTGTTGAAGCTCAAACTTAATCATTACGCATGATAATAAAATAATTAGCTGTTTATTTGAATGTGACCTCAGCTTTCCGCCTCCCTAGCTGGAGAGAGTTTCAGTTTACAAACATCGCATTATTAGTGTTAAATAAAGTGCATATGATAGCAGTGTTCATATTGGCAGTCAGTAAATTCACGTTAACCTTCACAGTGATGAAAGAACATTTGGCATTGCACATTCAGACAAGCGCAGGGAAGTCACTGTATATTATTAATGCCAAAGAACCACATAATGAGTGTGAAAGGGGACCAAGTCAAACTCAACTTCTTTCGGGACCTGCACCTGCTATATCTGAGTTTTTCTAATGGCAGCAGAGAAAGCACCTCCTTAACCCCGTATATGATCAAAAAGAGGTTCATCTGATTTCCAGTGCCAGAGGAATAAATATAGAGGCTAAGAAGGAGGGCAGTGATGCCTCAAAGATGCAAAAGGCCTCAAAGATGCGCCCCCAGAACGTGTTCAGAGACTAGCAAAACCAAAACATGTGGCCTACATTAACAGGAGTCTCGTGGTCGACTCTTACGCAAGTCTACGCAATTTGCTCATTAAAGTCATTCATTCTGCTACAATAGCATGGCTCTAGACAACCCAGCCCAGTGCCAAAAAAAATGTGTGATTATTTTATGTTATTATTTAAAAAAAACATGACTTCCTAGTGAAATCTTCCTCTATAAGGCTGGGCTATAAGGGCCGGAAGTGGTTTATCTGTCCGCTTCCATTTCGCTCCAGTCTCCTTGTGAATTCATGAAGGCTAACAACATTTGATCATGCAGACACAGCGACTTATTACGACTCCTTCAGCAATAATACACTGATTTCATTAACATGGGTAAATATTCATAGCTCCAGTGGCTCAGTTGGCTAAGTTCTGGGTCTGAATCGGGCCTGAGATCTTTGTCGCATGTCGTCCCCTGCTCTCTCTCCAAATTGTTCCTGTCTCTCTCCACTGTGTACTGTCAAATAACAATAAAATGCGCACAAAATAATCTTTACGAAATAAAAAAAGAAAACACTAGGCTGAATGCCACAACAGACGTTTTTATCCAAGCAACCTTTTGCATAGTCTTGTGGGTTTTTGCACACAGATGAGCCGCAGTAAAAACAAGTCTGAATGAAATCAAAGGGATTAAAATCAGTTTTTAGTCTCTCTTAGTCTTTCTCTGCAGCCTCTTGCCTGTACCTAACAGCCCGTACAACTGCGTCGCCTTGCATTTGCCTGTGCAAATGTTTTCATGACAGCCTCTAGATGAAGTCTGCGGGCCCCGTTTGTTTCCGACGCTGAGCTATTAATTTGACCACTTGTATCAGGTTTTAAATTGCAGACACAGCTATTGTATTTACTTTTATATGTATATATTGTATGCATTTTCTTTTTGTGCTGGAGCTGGGGTCTTGAGATTCAAGGGGGACCCCGGGGGTGCGGGGGGTTCCCTATCCCACAGCTCCAAACCCAATGATTCTATGAGTGCAAAAACCCCGCAGCGTAATGTTAATGTAATGTTCCAGCCTGTGAAACAAATGACTTACAAGTACAAGACATACTCATGCTGACCTTCCTCTAAATGGAAGACGGCACTTGCCTCTTCTAAAGTACTTCCTGCACACAAGTGCTTGTAACCGAGAAACCACTAAACTATCAGCTAAGCCCTACAGATCATAGGTTATGGAATATTTGAGGCACAAAGGTAACATCTTCTCCATTTAACAGAAAAAAGACAACACCCTACACCCTATATAACATTTTGTATTTAAAAAACAACAACAACAGAGCACCTGCTTTGTCCCTGATATACTCTGTGAGTGGTAAACAATCTTACATCTCACCAGGCATTTTTTGGCACCTGTTGTTAAGTCAATATATTGAGATAAAAACGGGAGAAAAAGAAATATAGACAAAACTTTGCCTTGGCAGATCAAAATGTCTATTGTTTTTTTTTGTTTTTTTGCTCATGCCTCTCAGGGTGTTTTTGACAGTAACAGTGTAAAGATACCATTCATGTGGTAAGGGCCAACATCAGTGGCAAAGTATTTCTGTCTAGCCCTACTACAGGATATGTGGGAGAATGGAGGGGATATAAGCCGACTTTTCACCTCGGGTATTGCATCAAGGCAGACTTCGCAATTAGCCAAAGATTCTCCTTAAGCCAGTCTGAGGATAACTACTTCAGTCATTATGTGAAAAACTCTGCTTTAGTCATTGTGTGAAAAACTCTACTTCAGTCATTATGGAGAAAAACACTTGCCACTTGCCAGGTTTGCTGCTGTGTTGTGTAATGTTCTGTTGTTGCAGGTGACACAGATGCAGGCTGGGTGGAAGATGCCAAATTGACCCCCTCTGCCCCTTGGAGCTGCCGCCTGACACCGCTGAACGCCACATGGCCCGTACCCACTTGTGCAGTGGAGTCAGGATAAACAGAGGCAGCCATTCCACTCGCTCTGACCCATTGTTTTTTCTCTGGCGAGGCGCTGGATGGTGGCACGATTATGGTAATAGGGGTGTCCCTGCTTGGCCACTGGCTGTAGCGTCCTGTGAGGCCTGTCCAGTAGTGCAGCCTCATCCTGAAAGCTTTCTTCAGAGGCTGTGGAGTTGTTCTCTGGGCACTTTGGCACTCTGACAATCCTGCTACTATTCCTTCTCCATCTCACTTCTAGGTCCTTTCATCTGTCCTGCAGCGAGTGAGTCAGAGTGGAGAGTTGCTTCACCTTGTGCTGCAAACATGCATTCATTGTTCCAACAGCGCCACTCAAAGCGACCGACTCCGATGTCACTGTATTTAAATGAATCTTCAGTTCGGCCCCGGCCGCATTAACGTCTCATATAATAATTGACATTTTTGCTCTCCCAAACGGCCCTGGCCTGGTTTTCAAAATGTCAAGAAAGTCCTTAGGCAGGGAGGAGAGTAGCTTGTTCCTAAAAGCCTCAGTGTCGAGCACTGCAGTCACAGAGGTTGAAGCAGCATCTCTGCAGGGTCCACTCTCACTTGGAGCCAAGGCTGGGGCGGGGGAGTTAGACCTTGTACTTGGACAGTGACATTTCATCCCTTTGTATTGCTGCAGCACTTTTTGCAATGCGGACACCGGTCAACCAATGAAGAACTGACATTGTGTCGGGTGTTTTTGAAGAGCAAAGTGATCCAAAAAATAATACTTTTAACAGAATGTTCTGCAAAGCCTTAATCTCCTCTATGGAGAATACAGTATTGTTTGGCGGTTTGGCTTGCTAGTTAACATTTTCAAACACAGCATTAACAAAAACAGCTTATAACATATTACATCCATACAGAGGAGCACTGCTTACAGATCAGTGTGTTTTATTGTAAGAGCATGTATTGTTTGCTATGCCATCCTGCTGTTATAGGGTGACATCACCAGTGTCCACAACAGGATAATACAGTTGTTTAAAAGGCTGCAATGATTAGTTGACATAATCAACAAAATGATTCCAATTTTCCCTTTACTATTTTTCTTCCTGACTTCCTAACAAACAAAGGCGTACAAATTACTTTCTCCTTTCTTCTTGTGTTATGGCTAATTGAACTAAGAACGCAATTGTTAGATTAATTGATTGTTCTGGTGACTATTTTTTTTGATGAATCGATTGTCAAAATAATTGTTAGTTGCAGCCTTAGGGGGCGATCACACCGAGAAGCGTCGCTAGAAACGCGTTGCCACCAAAACCATTGTTTTCCTATGGTACAGCGCGCCTGGGGCGCGCTCTTCTCTTGCGACGCGCGTCGCGTTTTTCTGGCGTTTTTTAGGCGCGCATAAAAGTTAAAATATTGTCAACTTTTCAGCGCAAGGCGCGGAGTTGCACCGGTCGTCAATGTCACATTTGGGCCAGGCAGCCAATCAAATCAAGCAGAAGGCGGGCTTTCCTTCCTGTTTTGATGCGGTTTGATGTGGTGGGAACGGTGGGACAGAGGAAAACACAGATGAAAAGCTAATATTAGCGGTCTTTAACCCGGTCGCACACGCAACCCTGCTCCACAGGCGCACCAAGCTGTTTTGCCCGACGCAGTCTGCCGAGACGTTTTTGACGCGGCTGCGCCTGTAGCGACGCTTCTCGGTGTGATCGCCCCCTCATGGTATTTTTTTTTTTTTAAGTATGTGTCAATCATCTAGGTTGTCCCTCTCCTTTACATTATTCCTGATGGTGTCTGCACACAGTCAGCATAGTTGGAGATGTCAGGGCTCGTTTGAAGATTGCCCGAGCTAGACAATCCATGACAGTAAACACAAAGCCTTTAATTAAGTTTTGTCAAAGTTTCTGTTTTATCGTTATTTCATTGTTCCCAGAGTTAAGTGATTTCATATCAGGTGATTGACAGTAAGCAGAGCGTAACGTAAAGCACGCACTGACACCCACAGGAGGAAATGGAAGACTCCGCCAGGAAATAATCTCTTAAAACATGTTGCCTTACAAACTCTATTGTCACATCTACGTCTTCTCACTTGGGACAGGACAGCAGTTAATTTCAAGCTAGGTTTGACACCACAAAGTTTGTATCTTAGAAACACTGAAAAACAAGTGAATGTGGAAAGAAATCTATTTACATACGGCATGCATTGCAAAATGATTGGGAAATGTAAACTGATGCTGATATTGTCCTTTCAAACAAAGAGATCTGTCACTTCATTTATATTGGTTAGCATTCGACTGCTGAATGCTGCTAAGGAATGTAATTATGCCCTTCTCATTTCTGTAGTTTCTAGATGAGCTGTCATGTGTTTTATGTAATGAATGAGCACTATGCAGTATGTTTATGCAGTTTGTTTTTGGTGAATTTCAAGGCAAATTCTCCTTGAGGCTACAAAATATCTATTCTATTCTATTCTATTCTATTCTATGTAGTCTTGCATTTTGTAGCCGACGCCTTTTACATATTGCAAAGTTCATAAGGCAATAAAAGCTATGTTGTGCAGCAGGCCGCCTTGTGATTTACATGGGAGAACATGCTTTTTTACATTCAACAGTATTTTAGATGTTGTGTATGGCAATGCATATATGTAAATGCACTTGTGTCAAGGTAATGCTTATTAATTTGCATTCTGATGTCTTGATCATAAGGAAAACTCCACATCTTGCAGAGGTGAGACAAGGTAAATTAGAGCCCCGGGCTAACATTAAATGTTCAAACCTTCGCCATGTAAACACATCAACAACACACCAGCTCCCCACAGAGCAGGGAAAGCAGGCTTAGGTCATATTACTTATTTATCATTTTCTGCTTTTGGAGATGCACTCATGTGAGGCTTACAAACACATAAGAGGGCCAAGAATGAATTACTATGCAAATAGAATGCAGTGTTTCTTCCCTTTTTATGTGGTTTACTTAGGGGTTTATGTAACTGTACCGCACCCACTTTGAAAAGTAAGAGTCCACTCTCTCAAGTGTATCAATTACTCTGGATAATCAGCAGCTTAAAAAAAAACAAAATACAAAAAAAAAAACAAAAAAAAAAACAGATCACGATTCCTGGGACAGCAAGTAAGACAACAGACAGCTGAATTTCTGGACTGATGAGGATCAAAGGAAAGAGCAAATACCTGTAGCGAGCCTTATAAATATGTTATTGTTTATGGCTGCGAAAGAAGTCTAGGCAAAGAAAAGATGCTGATATTCACTTCAAAAAGTTGTGAAACATCATCCCCCACACACACACACACACACTATGGCACGCACGTGCACACACAAACACACACACACACAAACAGACGCACACAAATCTGCAGTGCATCACGCATCTGCCAGCCCGATGACAGAGACAGAGGGGCGAGTGATGAAAGACTCAGAAGCGCTCCTGCCGAGGGAAAATGAAGAGCCAGCAACATTACAAAATTATCTATCAGACGATCTCGTCAATTTACTTCACTTTGCCCCAAACTCCCCAGCAGAGGAGGGAGGTATGTGAAAAGAAGAGGATGGATGGAGGGAATTGGGGGCAGAGGTTCAAGAGGACCCTAAGGCTCGAGATTATAAAGAAAAAGAGGGGCTAAAATTAGTTTCGGCTAACGCTTTTCATGCTTACTCTACGCTAAATTCGAAGATTTGACTTTTCGGTGACCACATTGAGCAATTTCTTCCTTATACGCTTCCTCTATCCGGACCCAGCCTGGGTCTACAGCACTGGCCAAAGTCAAGACTGATCCAGCTTTCAAATCTGGATCCAATGTATATTATGTAGAAGTTATTCCCATTTGCTGAGGTTGAAGTCAAGGCCAGAGATTTGCAGGCTGCATTCATGTCAGACCCAAGCCTCCTTTAGACTGAACATTTTAGAAGATTGAGTTTTCTCCCCGGAGTTATTCCTCTGAGGAAATACAGTGGGTACCAATTGTGGATTCCTCCCTAGCCATGACTGCAGCACTGGGCATGAATGAATGAGAAACGGGAGGGAGAGAAAAAAAAAAGCACACAGACAAACACAAAGGAAAGGAGCAAACAATGTGCAGTATGGGAAGTGAACCGAGGCATGAGCAGAAGCCTTTTTTTTTTTTTCTTCCATATTTGGCAGAGACAATTGTATGGGTTTGTTTGTGTGTGTGTGTGTGTGTGTGTGTGTGTGTGAGAGAGAGTGTGTGTGTGTGAGAGAGAGAGAGCGAGAGAGAGAGGATCTCATGGGACAACGCTTGTACTTCCAATATTTGGAACAGCAGGGAGAGCCTCATGTGGAAAATGCACCTGATGATACAGACTGTCTGATTTTTGTTGATCTGATTAGAGAAGAAAGGGGGCATTTAGCTTATGAAATTTAACCTGATACAACATTAAACTAATGAAACCGCCCTGCCCCGAATACCTTCTGATTCTGCAGAGCAAGAGCAGCTCTCCCAAAACATCGCTGCCGGCCCGGCTGGCTGTCCGCCTCCGAACCGGCCAATGGTGGAAGCTCCGTCTGCTCTAAACCACACAGCGCCGACTGATTGGCTGACTGCTGGGGAGATTGGTGGTAGGCCTGCCGAGAGCTGAGAGGGGAGAACAGGTGTGTGTGTGTGTGTGTGTGTGTGTTCAGTACGTGTGCGGCGCTGGTAGGCAGTTGAAATGTAGGAAACACAGGATGAAACCTGTACAGAATGATAAGTGAAGTACAAAGCTCAGGCTCTGAACACCAAGGCTTGCTATATTTATGAGGCAGACACTCAAGGCAGCACCACACCCTCTCATGCCTGAGACACACACACACACACACACACACACACTGACTCACACACACACAAGAGGAACGCTTTTGTGATCAACTTATTTTCACATCTTTTCCTCTACATTCAAGGAATATGACTGCATGACTGCACAGCTTTCCTTTTTCTTTTGTCTATATTTATACTGTTGTTGATGTCTATAATGTTTATTTAGGACTTTAGGACTTCAGGATTAACCCTGATGCTACGGATAATCTATGCAAACTATACAAACAGCCAATAAAAGGCGTCCAGAAACTTTAGAGCAAACAGCACTGCCATTTCAAAGTGATCATTGAAAACAACATAAAGGAATTTTATGTGGAAACCTTCTTACCAGTATCAATATCCAAGCCTTTTAAAGTGAATGGATCTGCCCTCTGTCTAATGGGGGTCTACTGAACTATCACCAAGTACGCAGGCAAAGGACCTGTGTTAATGAAAAGCTATTATCAGCATTCTCCATTTAAATAGAACAGGCCAAATCAATTTGGCGTATTTTATTCTAAACGCCCAAGGCTTTGTATTTAATCCACTGCCAAAGCTGCTGCCCCCTGTGTTTGTTGCAGGTTTTCAGCTGCTTGTATCTCTGTGGGCTATTCAATGGGCTGAGGACAGTGGCAGGAGTACAGCGGCAGTCAGAGTGTGTCTGTGTGTGTGTGTGTGTGTGTGTGTGTGTGCTGGAAGTTATTCTGTAATCCCCAGAGAAAGAGCAAGCTGCAGCCAAGCATACAAATGACTCAAGAGGGTCCGAAACATCTTTTTTTTTTTTTCCTAAAGAGCCCACACTCATTACTTTTTAACCAGCACAAAAAAGCAGCCATCCATTCTCCTCGGGAGGTGAAGGACTCGCCGCGTTAAAAACGGCATTTCATAAAACATCCATTTTAGTCAAGATACCTCCACGGCACGGGAGAGAGGGAGAGGAGAGGAGAACAAAGTGGTCTTTGACGAGCTTCAGACACCGGGGCGGTGCGTATGTGGAAACCAGCTGGACACATCTGAGCCGAGCCACTGATCTCTAGCTGCTAAGTCAATCTGAAAGTCAAACACACTCATTCCCCCCTCTTAAATACTAATAAAGCACAGGCCCCCCGCTCCAAGTATTCCCCACGCCGCATCCGCAATGAGCTCTGCACGCGTCTGCGCACGTGCACGGCCGCTCCTTGTGTGTGTGTGTGTGTGTGTGTGTGTGTTTTGTCAACTGCTGAAACACAGCGTACGTCGCTCATGCACATGCAGGAGGGGGGCGTCACTGTGTGTGTGTGTGTGTGTGTGCGTGTGTGAGGGCCTGCTAGACCGCTGTACAGACACATTACTCTCATCAAGATGTCTGGCAGTGCAAGGCGGAGACCACCCTAAGCCTGGACCGAAGCCATTGACCAGGTAGAAGCCATAAATCACCGTTCAGTCAGGGCCAGGGACACACTTCGAGACAGACAGGCTCCACCTGCCGTCTCACAACCCACAATCCCCCCCCCCCCCCCCCCCCCCCCCACTGCCTAGAGCTTTAGAGTCTGGATACACACACACACACACAGGATGCTGCTGGTCAGCTCACTACAGGACAAGGATCTCACACCGTCCACCGGGTCTGAATGAAAAAACAAAACAATACAAAAAGATGGTGGTTTATGGGCCTAATGCAGACGTCAAGGGCATTGTAGTTTTGATTTACGGTGGCCCTGTGGCCGGATTGTGATGTATTGCAGAGGCGCGGCGTTTTACATTGTGATGAATACTGTTGTGTGCGGGACCAGATAAATTCTGACGACACCTTAGGGTGCGCTGTACGCCCGGCGCTCAGCCTCGAAGGTTGCCGAGGAGAAGCCCGACCGTTATTTATAGAAAAATACAGACCGTCTTTTTTTTTTCTTTTCTTTTTTTCATTCTTTTAGCGAGCCACAAGCAAAAACATTCACACGTCTTTTTAAAGGGTGATGGGGGATGGGGGGGGGAAGGGGACTTTTTATAGCGGTTTAGTATGAAGGGAGAAAATAATAAGTGCACCTGGAAGACAGGGATACCATGATTTGAAGTAGGCTGGAGACTAACAAGAAAACTCTCAATGGATTTCTCATGGCCAGCTGGGGTTTCAATTCCAATTTATGCGGCAGCTCATGGCAATATGGAGCGCACACACTCCAAACTCAAAAAAAAAAAAGTCTGTAACTTGCCAATTGGTTTCCCTTCCTCTGCCTCTCTCATGCTCCTCATCGTGTATCCCATTTTTATTCTTAACCCCCTCTCCTGTATCTTCCATCTCTCTCTCTCTCTCTCTCTCTCTCTCTCTCCCAGTCACCTCTAGGGGAATATGAACACAAATAGATAGTGTTGGTATGCATGATGCCGCGGTCGGGCACGTGAGGCTGTGGAGGAACCTTGGTGTGTGGCACGGAAACTGCACGCACATGCCAGTCCAAATAGCTGTCTTTGTTTTAGGATTTATGCCTGTGCGGCGAATGCTAAACACATGACTGGCATTGAAAGCGTCGCCCAGAAATCCGTTTATACATTCTAAAATCGAATATCGCAGGTAAAGCGAACGGTAAATACCCGGCTGCTGTGAATGCGGGCTCAGTAATGCATCGCCGCCTGTAGTCCGCTTACGGGGCGGAAGACACGATCACTGTGCTTTCCAGTTTGATGTCATAACATGCGGTAATCCTCTTAAAGGCCAGGATAGTAGATGATCTCCAGACAAAGGGGGCCTTCGCAAGGGACCAGCGGAGCCCCACACCCCCCCAACCCCCCTCCCTTCCCACCCCCTTTCAAGGACACCAACAGCGCCATACAGTAAACACACACGAATGCAGGCACACACACACACACGTACACAACCACAGGCGCAAGCACAAATATATGCAGGTAATATTCAGGGCTGGGAGACGCAGCCGACCCTACCCCCCCGTGCTTTATCTCCATATTCAAAACAGACTGTGTAAAACCCTTTAGGTGCTGAGCGGGCCTGCCGGTCGCCGGCGGGCGGGGCTTGGGAGGGAGATGGATCTACATCTGGCCAGAGCCTTAGATGGACAGAGTAAGGCAGCTATCGGCCTTGCGTTTGCCTAACAATCCGGTTGCTATACGATAGGTAACTATGCCGCATTCTTGCCACCTTCTCAGATGCCGGGTATCGCGTGACGGTGATATCACGGAGGTCGTTTTGCTTATCGGCAGCTATAGCACCTTTTGGTGGTAAAGAGGGTGCAGCAACCCAACACCTACACTGCAACCTGGTCAAGCTCTCTCTGTCAGTGGCTCTGCCTCCGAGGCGAAAGGTTGCCTCTGATCTCCTCTGATCCTTGGCATTAGTGACAATATTCTACACAGGATCACTAAAAACAACCCATCTGTCTGTCTGAATTCAGAGCATGATCACTTCAAAATCGACCCCCCCCCTCCCATCTCCACCCCAACACACACACACACACACACACACACACACACACAATTCCAACCCAGTGTGAGATTAAAGCACCCAGACCTATATCTATATAATCCTTTGTTTAAAAGAATCTCAGCATCCGAAATCCTAACAATGTCAACATCCTCTTCAAGATGGCATTTCATGAAAAAAGCATCAAAAGAGATTATATCGGTTATTATTCAACACAGAATATTACATTTAGATATGCAACGGTGATACAGGTAAGCCCGCGGCGGCAATAAGATAAAAATACAAATACGGAATCTATTGCAGGGGGATTAGCGTGGAGGTGAGAGCACAATCATACCGACGCTCGACGTAAATGGAACATTGAGTATTAATAGAGCGGGCTTTGCGGCGGACGGGCCAATGGCCGCACAGTTTAGGTAGACATGAGTGAGATTGCGATGGATGGATTATGGAGGGGGAAGCAGAAGAGACAGACGAACAGATGGATGGATGGATCAATCAAACAATGGACAACAGATAAGGTGTTTGTGACTGTCCTTGACTGACATGTTCAGATATACACACATGAGAGCATACTTGCATGTATGCACGCATGTATCCACACACACACACACACACACACACACACAGACCATTAGGGCTGATGGCTTGACAGAGGGCACCTCTACAGAATACCACAGATCATTGGGGGCTGAAATCTCACATTAATCCTCACCCACCCTTTATGCCGTGCACATTAAACACCACTCCACACAGACTCGCTCACACACACATACACAATCCAAAGCGCACAGCGACTCCGTGGCGGCTGCCCTATCACCTCACCATGGCGACACACAGATCTGTTTAGACACCACACAGAATCCCCCCCGAAAACACAGACACACACACACACACACACACACACGCTTGGCTAAAACACTGCTCTCTGCTGCATCATCTACAGAGCTTACAAAAGCCCTTTTCACACAGGACAAAGGACTGCGTGACTAGATTAGCGCTCATCATTACGGTATGAAAATGCCGTTGTAAACCATTTCCACTGGGAATAACAGTATCGACACACACACAGACTGCAGGGGAGAAACCACTGAGCTTGTGTTGCAAACAGGTTGCAGCGGGGAGGGAATGTGATGTTTTCATTTGTAGGATCAGAGGATTCTCTCCTTCGGGTCTTTTCAGTTCAGGCCTTTTTGTTGATAGTGTTGATTAGTCCTGGTTCCAATGCTTTCAACTCCAGTGTTAACTGTTGTTAGACAAATTGTGACTAATTAGAGTCCCCCTATAATCTGTCTGCAGCAACACTGCAAGCAAGGGTTGAATTATTTGTTATTTTTCTTAAAACAAGTGAAAAACTCTGACATTGGGGTGAGATAATTTCATTTGTTTCCAATGCAAATCGACTTGTTTCAAGAACTCTCTTGAATCATTTTCTTCTTATTCTGCCTTGAAACATGTGAAACTGCATTTGAATCAAGAGGCATTATCTCAATCCATTGCCAGAATGTTTTTCTTGTTTTAAGAAAAATACGATTTTAAGACTGAATATAATATGAGACTAAATGATGTTAAGACGGACATTTCTGCAGTGAAGCACAGTGAGGGACAGGACTTAAGAGTTGTATATTTCCCCCCACTTTCTTCTGTAACTCTTCCCTAGCCTTGATCATTAACTTTTATTGAATGAGGTTTAAAGGTATTGTTATAAGTGCCATTTAATCGACTCCCTCAATCAATATTCATGCCTTTCTGTGATAAACAAGATTATCTGTATCATCTCCGTTGATCCTTCAGTAGTTATTGAAGCTCTTACAGCAAGGTCTTGCCCATCTCTGCCTTGTTTCGGGTCGATACGTCCTTCCCTCCCTCCAAGAGGTGCTTTTGATTTGGAAAACCCACAGATAGCAGTGAGCACCGGAGTCCAGAGATGAGAGGAGTAACAGGGGAGTTTGAAGCATTATCTAGCTCAAAAAGAAGTAACCTTCTGTAATCGGCATTTCCTCAATAAAACTAGAGATTGCATCAGATAGGATTGTAACAGATGGATAAATGGTTCTGCAGCAATTTAGATGATAGCGCCATTAGCAACGACAGCAAGAAGCATAGATTAGGCTGCCACTACCTGGGCAAAGATTAGATATATTGAAGTGAGTGAGTAATTAAAAATTATGCACATAGCCTGCGTGCCTAATGAAATGAAGTGTTATTAATGTGAATATAAGAATTGATTGCAAGTTATATGCAGCCACATCCATCATCGGAAATATATAAATATTTCATATGAAAAATGGAAAACACTGAGTCATAAATAAATATCTTATTTCGCAAAAAAAAATGAAGCTGAACTGAACTTAACTGAGTTGTCATCCGAAGTGAAGGAGGCTATTTATGATTGATACCGCAAAATGAAAATAAATGATGGTACTTTTTTATAGGATATTGGGTCACTTGAGTCCTTGGTTGACAAAATGATGATGATACAGAGTGGGTCCTTCAGGGATATTAAATGATGAACTCAAGGTAATGCTATTCTCCCCAGTTCCATTTTGGAATAAAGCTAATAATGACTTATTTCTTATTTCCCTGCTACTTCTGGTACAACAACAACCAATCAAATAAACCAAATAAACCAAAGAATTTCTTATTATTATAAATCATTTCAGTTGGAAATAACAACAAATTTCTGGTCGAGGCAATTCACCTATAGTTTTTTATTATATATATGGTATATTTGGGTAGAAACCCATGCATCTACAGTGCTTGAGTAAGTGACAGTGACATGTGACTAGGTGCAAATGTGTTTACAGCAGATATATCACCAGTTTACATTTTATCAACAATTCCCACATAGCTTTCCAACTCCGACAATAGTTTCCAAGCACAAAAGGACAAAGTGCACGTGGGTCAGTGCACTGGCAGGTCACTTGCCCATTACTAGGACTAAAAGGATAACAGACAAACAAATAAGAACGGGCCTCTGTCTGTCCATTATCGGCACTTCCATTTTATGAGTCTCCGCGGCTCCCACACTCTCCCAGGTTGGTGTCATGAAAAGTTTAAATTGAAGCCGCGGAGAGGCCCATCAGCGTGTTTAATGCGTGGTGGGGACAGATTTAGAAGATTTAGAGTAATGGAATAATCACTGTAAAGGAGCACAGCGAAGAGGAGTCATGCAAGACTAGTTGTGGTGACCTTGGGTTTCGTCAATACATTCTCTGTCTCCTGCAAACAACGCACGGGTTGTCTCCTGTCGGACGACTTCAGATCAAAACCAATCTCACTCATAATTACAATGGATAGATTTTACACCGGAGTCCCGTGGATGAAGACAATAACACTGACGGAGGGGGAAAAATAGAATCTAGAAAAAGATCAAAACTGTAGAGAGATTTAAGTTCTTAGGGGGGAAAAACCCATTGAAATCAGTTTAATCCACATTCTTATCTTCGAATGAGATTTCGTAACCTTTGAAGTCATTTTACAGTCATTATGAGCAGAGTTGCGATATGTTCCGCAGATTTATGATGTATCCCCGGGGCTATGTGTGTACGTTTGTGTGAGCCTATACTGTGTGTGCGTGCGTGTCTGCCTCTCTGTGTGTATATGCGCATGTTGCCTCGCCGAGCAGTGTGACCGCGTGTGTACACAGTCTGAGTGGTGTGTAATTGCGTTGTCATCGAGGTGTGAAGCGAGCCGCTGAGACAGAGAGAGTGAGTGGAGGAGGGCTACAGCAGAGAAGATTCAGCATGTGGGTGGTCAGGCACAGGTGAAAAGGTCGGGACTGAATGTCTTCTTCACCCACGGCACCTGAAAACGGGTCTGTTTGTCTCAATCAACAAGGACCAGGGAGGAGCAACCGGAGGGCACGGCACAGGCACACTCATGTTAACAAAACCGACTCATTCACACACACATGCACTCACAAACACACACTGTACCTTTCATACCTCTCCCTTTATGTTTTCTCTTTCAGGCTCTCTTGGTCTCTCCTGGTTTCTCTCTCTCTCTCTTTCTCTCTCTCCCTCCCTCCCTCCATCTCTGTGAGTGGGATTTGTGATCTAAGATCAGTGCGGCCGTAATGCCCTTCTCAGTAGACTGACAGATGATACAGCCTGCCCTTTGGGCTCCAGTCGGAATGGCTACAGATCAATACCCAAGCTGGCTGCCTGTCAACATCCCATGCACATGCACACACACACACACACACACACACACACACACACAGTCCTGCACCCACACATAGGCACATAGGCATCCATGTGCAGGCAGCATCAAAGCCCATCTGAGCCTACTGGCATTTACCGGAACAGGACCTGGATGTGTCGGACACGGCAGGAGGGGACATTCCTGGGATAGTTCCCAGCCTGGAGGAGCAGCGTGGCTGGAGGATGACGGAGCTGCAGAATTCTGCTCAGAAATTCCTCTGGCAACTCCGCTTGGTTAAATTAAGCAGTCTGAGGGGACAGACGCACCGACTGCCCGAACAAAGTAACAGGTTGAAGAAACAATGAGGAGACATGATGCTTGAAGTGTTTGTGAGGTGTGTGTGTATGTGTGTGTGTGTGTGTGTGTGTGTGGCGGCGCGGCCATTTAACCTCTGAGAGAGTATTTGTGTGTGGTCATTTGTGACTGACACCTCATCATGCACTGGTGCTAATAGAGGTTTTGGTGGGGCTTAATTAGTGTAGAATGTACAGTGCAAGTTAAGGTTTAAGTCAGGATTCCCTCACTAAGATATACCACATGCAAGCAAATTAACTAGTAACTTCGTTTTTCAATTCTTGCAAAAAAAAAAAAAAAAGTAAAAAAAAAAAAAAAGTGAATGCACACAGAATCTTGTGCAAGCAGCATGCAGCTAATTGCAAAAATACAATCAAAGTATGCTTGATATAAATGAGATTGGCTTACTAAAAACAGACCAATAGTCTTGCACTGCATCTTAAAATCGACAACAGGCAGCACAAGCCACATTGCTATTGCATGTTTTTGAACTACTGTAACAAGTTACTTTTAATAAAGAGTACCATTGTAACTTAACTAGTTACTTATTACAGTATGTAACTAAGTCAAGTAAAAGCGATTTCAAGTTTCCCCACCACTGTAAACTACAGTATACAGTACCTCACTATACCACACTACACTATCCTATGGCCTCCCAGCTTCATGTGGAGCAGCAGAGGAGCTTACCAGAGCCTCTAAGAAGACATCAGGCTTCACTCAGGCACAACCAGTCCCAGTAATTACCCTCATGCTACAGAGATTACAGGTCTGTCTCCTTCCCTAACATCATTCTACCGCACAGACGTCTGCATTAGACATCCGCAATGAAATGCAAATGTTGTGAAATATTTGCCACAACGTAGGCCAGTTCATATTTATGCTTTCGTTCATTTATATTCATCCATTACTTCGTTTACGGAAGAGAACGTCCTCGTATCGTATTGTTATGAGACAGCCAACTCGCATGCGCACACACACGCATGTACGTGCACGCACACACACAAAACAGCACGCGCGAACGTGCAAACACACACAAGCATTCATACATGCATACATAATGAAACATTATTTTTGTTGACAATGGAGGCTGCTGTGGAAGAACCAATTTCATGTCAAAATGGGGGCCTACAGAGACCTAAATTGAATTGCTCATCCTTTCCAAAGACACAATGTCTCTCCGCATGCTCCCACTATCTTTCCAAATAGAACCAATGTCCCGCGCATTGACCTATGCAAATAAACAGCGCCTAAGGGGGGAGATATGTTGCCATCATCCCATCGCGCATTGTGTGATTGATCTCAATGCTACATAAATAAAAATGAGAGATAAATAAATAATCCAGCCGCAGACTTCACACTTGGTCTCACACTGATCCTCCTCTCCTCGACTTCTCCGCCACCTCCCTCTCTCGACCGGGCGGTAATTCATTGTCTCCCGCTGCCAGAGCATAGTCAATCAATAGCCAATTAAAGACAGGCATATAAGGTCTCCAGTGGCCAGCAGTGCGTGTGGCGCTGCTGTTTGGCCAGGGAAATAAATATGCAAATGGCTCATTGTAGGAGAAGCGTCAGTTGGTATCTTTCAGCTAGGGTGGGAGGAGGGAGGGGGGGGGGGGCGAGTAAGAGGGAGCAACAGAGAAGGGATATGAAGAACACACACACACACACACACACACACAGAGACTCCACAAGACTCCTCCACAGTCACAGTTGCTCCTCACCTCACAGTACTGTACTATATACCAGTGATCAGAGAGGCCTAAGGGAGTTGTTGGGCTGTGTGTGTGTGTGTGTGTCCTTGTCTGTCAATATGACTGAATGATCTGCCAGTTGAAGGACAGATCATTGAGTCATATTGACACACACACACACACACACACAATATTTAGAGAAATAAAGCTTTCTCAAGCAACATCTCTCTCTCTCTCTCTCTCTCTCTCTCTCTCTCTCTCCAAACACTTCACACATAGTGATCAAACACCCCCCCCCTGTGTTAACCACAAAGCCCGGTGTGGGATGCTTACATTGCTGGGGTACAGCGACACAGTACAGTGAGGGCAGTGAGATGCGTGATGTGCAACACACAAAACCTTGACCCCCTTCATCCCAAAACCCCCATCAATAATCTCCTGCCACGGAACTTTACACCTCGAAGCCGGGCCTCTTGAACAGCCATCCATTTACACGAATAGCATTGCAGCCTCTCTCTCTCTCTCTCTCTCTCTCCCTCTCTCTCTCTCACTCTACATTCCTCCCGCCCGCCTTCCGCAGCCTCTGCCACCACAGGCGCCGCTGAAGAGCCTGACAGTTCAGCCCCGCTTTGATCTCAAGGCGCAGGTTATCTGTTGCCCGGCTAATTTTAGTTCCCCCCCCTTTAAGCCACGGCTTCACTTTGAAGCATGGCACCATGCAGCAGGGAGGTCTGAGTGGTTATCAGCGGGGCCTCTACACATTTTGGAAAAGATGTGTTTTGGAAAGAGGGGGGGGATTCAACATCGCATCTATGAAGGGCTACTGTAATTCGGACAGGATTATCCCACCGCGCCACTTCTGTAGCCTAATATATTCCGCACACGCACCGCTATCAAAGGTACTGTACGGCCGTGACCAAAGAAATGGCAAGGAAAGGTAACGCCGGGTAAAAATGCTATTTCATCGGAGGCGGCTTGTTGAATAAACAGAGCAATACACAGGAGGTGTTTGCGGTAGTGCTATCAAATCCACTTGGGTAATTAGAGGTTCTCAGTTTCATTTTGCTGCGGTGTAAACAGATTGTCATAGCAGATGGAGGGAAGGGAGAGGAGGGGGGGAGTGGGAGTGGGAGGTGAAGGCAGAACTCTTACCTGTCCTATGAGGGCGAGGAAGAAGTTAGAGACACTGTCTGCGCTGCTCTTCACTTCACCCAGAAGCCTGCAAACACAGAAAACACAGTCAGTGAGTCAGCGCTCTTCTGTCAGTCAGCCAGTGAAAAAACATCCATCTTAACAAGTCATTTAGTCTCATATTCAGCCTTCAAATCCTACTTTTCTTAAACCCAGAGGGAAATTCTGCCAATGAGGTGGGATAACTCCACTTGCTTCCAATGCAGCTTCACTTGTTTCAGGAATTTTCTGGAAACAAGTGTCTTGAAACAAGTCACTATAAGGCAAGAAAATGATTGATTTGCATTGGAAACAAGTGAAATTATCTAACGCCACTGGCAGATTTTTTCACTTATTTTAAGAAAATTATGATTTTAGGACTCAATAATAGGCTAAATGACTTGTGTTGACAGTGTTCTTCTGTTTAGAGCATCACTCATCCATTCATGTATTCATCCACTCACTTCTTCCCATTCACCCATTCATTTATTCATTCATGGGGACAATGAGTTCTACTTCAAACGTCTCCTCCCACACCCCCACTTCACCTTAGCCCATGAATACTAATGTCCTATTTATGTAGAGAAACAAGCTTGTTGAAACAATAAAAAGGAATAATGTAAAAACCAAGGCTTGTATCCCGCCAGCCAGGAGTTGTTATTAAAATTTTAAGAGCATCAACAGCACAACTTGAGGCAGAGTGTGTTTACAGCGCGCCACAGTCGGCTCCCTGTGATTTTACAGAGCGGCCGGCCGGCTGGCCAGAGCCGCGCTCGAGACAAAGTGTGTGTGACCTTGCACACTGCAGCAGCAGAGAGCCGAGGCGCAAAACATGAAGAAAGGGCAGCATGTCGAGGTGGATGGGGAATCTCAAAAGTGAATGTGCCTGTCCACTTCTCACCTGCTGCAGTGGTCGGTGCGCATATGAGATTCTCTTTCTTTATCTTTAATGCTGTCTTTGTCAAGCACGGCACTGAGATCAAACACACACACACACACACACACACACACACACAGACACATACAAAGATACAGGCGCGTGCATGCACACACACACACATACATATATTTACACACACAGAGATGCTACACAGCCAAGGCAAAGTACACAGAATATCAAAGCGCAGCACTTGCTCTCCAGCATGAATGATGGTTCTCCAGGAGCACCTTCAGATGAGAAGAGCAAGAGGTGTCTGCGGGCTGATTTAGAGCCCCAATCTCATACAACGGGGGTTGCTTTTCTCCCCATAGGATGACTTACGAGGGCACAGCCGCTGCTTTCATTTCCATTTTATTGTGAGGAATGGTGTCTAAAGTTGCCTTCTATCAACTGGAGAGGCTGTTGCACAGGCCCACTGAAGGACAGGGCCAGGAACACTGTTGCTGTATGGCAATGCCATGTTCTCTACAGGGAAAACAACGGTGCGTCCATATATATGGTTTCAGTTTGCAGCATCATCTATGAAAGATTTTAGATTTGGGAGCAGCAGGAATGTACACACACACACACACACACACACAGGGGTGGGGTTGGGGGACAGGGCAAAGTCACTGTTTATTCAAGCACAACACCAATGTTTCAGGTCGCCTGAACTTGATTGATAGGGAACAATGTGTGCATGCACTGTATCACACCAGTCAAGTGTGAACCTTACTATGCTAGTTGTCAGAGTCAAGTAGTGTGGGTGTTTTTTTTCATCCTTTCAGCTCCTCTTTTCATTACAAACTCATTTCCTGTATGAAGGATATACAGGCTAGGACAAAATGGACAGAATGGACTGAGCTTCAGGGTTTTCTCTTTCTGTCAAAAGAAGAACAACGTCAGGAGAAGTGGTGGGTGGGTGGGCAGGCGCCACAGAACAGAGAAACAGAGAGAGATAAAGACAAAAATGTAGGATGGTGTAAGCGGGAGAGGAGAATGAATATGTGTTTGCGTGTGTGACACGCAAACACATATTCTCTTCTTTCACAAGTGAAAGAAGAGAGAAAAACAGAGAGAGAGAGAGAGAGAGATCGATAGAGCGAGAGACAGAGAGAGAGAGAGAGAGAGAGCGAGAGCAAACCGCTAGAGGAGAGAAAGACAGCAGAACAAACCAAAGAGTGACACAGCCTGCAAAACAAGACAGTGTGTTCCTCCCATTAGCGGGCAGAATTAATTAGGGCTTCATTGACACACTGTGTAACTAGACAAATATAATTACGTTACATCATTACTCCTCATCACGGCGAGCTCGCCTCCTTCCTGCTCCCCTGGGGGAGAGCGGACGGCCAACTGGACGGCCGACTCCAAATAAACACCGGCCACGGGGGAAAAAAAAAAAAAACACAGGATGGCTGTTAGCATGTGTTTAACAGAGCGCCGGAGCGACATTTCCACAGCAAGCGTCACAGGAGATAGATGCTTGCTGGTCATCGGGCTGCATGAGGAGCTGGGATCTGCAGCGGAGATCTAACTGTGTAAACCTCTTCAATCAGCGGTGGCTCCTATAGCTATATAAACAGCCTGTGATTTGGCCCGGGCTGTGATTACTCCCTGCTGTGTATTATTTTAACCGTCTGTAGCCCTTTTACCCTGTTTGTGTGTGTGTATACAGCATGCGGTGTGTGATCGTGTATGAGTGAATGTGCCCCCGTGTGCTTCTCCGTGTCATCCTGCAGCAACCCCCGATGATGACGAGTCGCCTTGAGAGACGTACAAGACATGCTCCGTTACGCCGTGGACCCCCGAGAGCCTTCTCACTGTAACCACTGATCGTGTTGTGTGTGTGTGTGTGTGTGTGTGTGTGTTGGGGTATCAGCCGCTGAGCCCAATCCCTCCAGATCTGACAGGAGATGAAAGCGCGCGCTGACCTTTTGCGTTCCAACACCGCACCAAACCCCAGGCGTTGTCCTCTGTTCTCGACACTGAAGCAAATCAAGAATCTTAACAAAAATATAGACTTCAAACACAGAGGAACACTTAAGGCTAGGGCTGCAACTAACCATTATTTTCATTATTTTTTTGATTAATCGATTAATCGTTTAGTCTATAAAATGTCAAAAATAATGACAAATGCCCAAAGTGATTCTTAAAATGTCTTACTCATTCTGACCAGCAGCAACAACCCCAAAGAATTTATTTTGTAATGATATGAACTGGAGAAAAGCAGCAGATCTTAGCATTTGTGAAGCTGTAACCAGCAAATGTTTGGTATTTTTACTTGATAAATGGCTAAAACGATTAATCGATTATCAAAATTGATTAATTTTCTGTCGATCTGACTAATCGGTTAATCGACTAATCGTTTCAGCACTACTTAAGGCTCCAACAGGGTCACAGTTTGGAACTGACTTGGACTATGCAGCCTTGCAAATGAGGAGTAACCTTGTTTTAATAAGAAAGCGGGGGGGAAAAGGCGCTGAAAAGCCAGTGCCGTGCTGTGTGTGGTAATGGGGTATCATTTGTCTCGGGGGAGAGAGCGGAGCCCCGCAGCTGTGCCTACTACTGAGCACACACAGCTGTGAATGAGCCGGGCTCGGCCAGCGCCGGCTCTCATTGGCGAGTCAGCTGGGAATAGCTGGCTTTACTCTTACTGAGGGGGACGAGTGTTTTTACAACGCGCGCCGTTGCTGAACACGACACAAACGCTCACGTCTGGAGGTTAAACATAATGTATGTTTTGTTGAAGATGACCTATGGAAGCGCCGGGATCCGCTGACTCTTTCAGTGAATCGAAAACAAACAAAACAATCAACATTTTGACATTTTGCTTAACTGTGCCTCCTCGCATCATCTCCGAGACTGACAGTAAACATCTAGAGTCTTGTAAAAACAGAAAGGTCACGCTCAGATGGCGTTCCCGGAGGCGTTGTGAACGACGCGCTGCGGGAAGGGGTTCCGTCCTCAGTCGGCACGCTCAATTTGTTTGCTTGTGCACATGCATAAACAGAGACGCTCAAGTGCTTAATCTCCGTTCCACGCGCGGGTCGGGTAGGGGACAGTGGAATTGAAATGACGGGATGTGGAACGGAGCACATCTGGCTAAAATGAAGGTATCGCTCCTTCGTTTAAAGGGGGTCGACAGGCTATTGATCGCTCCTCGGCTGAGCCTTGAGGTCCAAATACACGCCTCGCCCATGCCTGGCGGCCCTGTGTCTGTGTGTTTGTGTGTGTGAGGGTAAGTCTTAGGTATGGGACGATATGCTTATCTCACTATATACGATACGATATACGACATGAGGTTCATGATTCGATGCAACCACAATACGATGTAGCCTAATTAATAAAAGTTCAATGACTGTGGCAATGGCACTGGCTTGCTAGAATGTAAACAATCTACAAATGTCATTACAAAGTGCAGATAATATAATTTGGATGGAGAGCTTGTGAAATTGAGATCTCTCATTTGTGATTACTACAGCAGAATAAAATATCACAATTCATTTTTCTGCCCCATGATACGTATTGTCACATTTTTGTATTATATATTGAATTTCGATATATCGTCCCATCCCTAGTATGTAGGAAATCTACCTATACTGCAGTTGCTGCTGCTGACTCCACAGCTGGGCTAACAGCAGGGAAATCCTCAAGACCATCATCTACATACATGAGTCTGCATACCCCCCCCCCCCCCCCACCTTCTCCTTCTTCCCATCCTTCTCTCTCACTCTCGCCACACTCTCTCTTCTTTCATGGGACGTTTGCGCCCGGCAGCTGTCCCTCCTCATCTGTCTGCTCCGATCAATCTCTTTTCACCATCTATCCCCTCATCATTCCCTTCCTGCCTCCGCTCCTCCTCTTCCCACTACAGGGGCTGCTGAGGCTGCAGCCTCGCTCGCTGTGACTGCTGCCCGCGTCGTAATCCCGCTCCGCTCCGCTCGCCGAAGGGAGGAAAAAACTGTACTTTCCAAATCCTCAACAGCTGCATCGGTGCAGGCCGGTCCCTGAAGCGCCTCATCCCCGCATCGCCGTCGTGCCTCGGCCTCAACCGAATTTCGCTTCCTCACGCCACCGCTCGCAGTGGGATGGGAGCGAGGAGGGCATGACGCCTCTGCCCAGGAATGCTGGGAAGGAGCCAAAGCGGATCCCCTTCCATGGGGCACACAAGCAGCAATGGATGCTTGAACGACACACGTGGCCACGCACGCACACACACACACACACACACACACACACACACACACACACACACACACACATTTCCTCTGGGTACCACGGGGCTGTGAGAATGAAAAGCGGAAGACAGGGTGGATCTACGGATAAAGCGGGTATAGCTTAACTTTGCCTATACTTTTCTTCACTGCACTGTACCTTCAGCCCCCGCTTTTGTCAGAAACCTGAGCGCATGACTAAGGCCCAGGTACTTATCAGAGCGAATTGCCATGTAATTCAAGACAGTGGGTGGCTTGGCCTAGCTCTGATTGCAGGCTGATGCGAGTGGAAGTCAAAATGGGGGGGGTGTGTGCTACTGTCGGCCCTGGCAGCGAGCCAGTCTGTGTAGCATTGCTGAATGATGAGATACACGCCCGGAGGTTCCTGCAGAGGCAGTATTATAAGAGGCAGAACAGAAATCGATGGACAGCTTTAACCACGCAATTACTTTCTACATGGAGAGCAAGAAAACCTGGCAGCATAGCTATAGCATGGCACACTTAAATGGAAAGAAGAACACAAGAGGAAATGGAACTGTGATCGTAATAATGGCTTGTCTCCATTTACCTTGCTGGGAAATCGTCAAAAATTCCATCCACTGTTTTCAGACATGAAGGAAGTAATCATCTCGGTTTCTCCAGTGCATCATTCTACCTTGAGTTATAATTTATCTTCCATCCTTTAATGGGCAATTTCAATGACAGTAGGTGCCGCTACGCCTCTGTTCCTCGTGTATGGTGATGTTGTCTACATCACCGCGCAGGCACACACACACACACACACACACACACACACGCACACAATCGAAAGCACACACACACCCCACACAGAGCTGTTAGAGCGGGGTTCAGAGTTCAGCTGTGTGCCAAGGTTCATGGTGTGCTGTGGAGGAAGAGTTATGACAGCTCCGCTCCATCTCATCACCCTGGCTGTCGTCTCACACAGCATCATTTATCTGTGAAAGCCTCGCTGTTCAACACTAAACTCCATGGGCTGGCAAATCACCGCCACCGCTATGCTACTTTACCACTCGCGGTTCAAAGAGATGACTGGAGAATAGGCTGCAAAGTGAGCTGATATGAAATACGGGCCTCTGCCATACATATGCAACACAGCCACTCACAGTAATGTTAATGCTCTCTTGTTGCGTGTGTGTGTGTGTAAAAGCTCCCAGCCTATCTGCTAAGCGCGCCTGCAACAAAAGCAAAACGCAACACAAACAAGGAATAAAACTGAACGGAACAGAGATTTTTATGGTTGGCTGGTTTGACAAATTGCTCAAAAACTTTTCACAGCTTGCTTTGCAGCCGTTCCCCTCGTAAGAAAGCCTTTTATTTACAGGAGAGATACTTGCCCTTCAAAAAGTCTCTCGAATTAGTTTGCCTGTGTTTTAGCATCACTAAACCTTGAGTTTCCCCGCTGAATACAGCCGAGCATGTAGTACCCGTGGAACAGATGGCTATCTCACTGGGAAACATGTGGCACAGAGCAAACGCAATGGTTAGAAGGGGAGGGGGATCCAGTGCGAAGGCCCTCGGGCATGCTTATTGTGATTGTCTAAGATTAGCCTCTCATTGGGGAAAGGAGAAAAAAATGTATTTCTCCAAATCATTAAGACTGGCCTGTATGCCCTGCAGCAAGGTTCTGCTTCGTCATCGAGACAGCAGCAGCAAAAGCAGCTTGTGCTAAATGCTCTTTCTCCCTTTGACTGGCACTTAAAACACAATGCAGCAACTAACCTCTGACATCCACTGCAGATTCTCACTCTGTGATAGGTACGTTTAGGGCAATAACATCTCGCTAAATAAATATTTTGTTTTCAGGCAGTTTTTAACCTCTTTTTATTTTATTCTCCACGGTCCCCGTCTCTGAGAAGTGCTTTAGTGTGGGAGTTAAATAAACAGACGGAGTCCAGGGAGGGATGCACTTACAGAAAAATCATATTCATACTGAAGAAAAAAAAACAAAAAAAATGGCCAGTTTCAAACAAGCAAGAGCAATAATTACAACAATAAAGATTTACTGTTCAAGGAGAGGGTGTCCGTTTTCATAAATCCAATTCTCTGCTCTAATTTGTATAGAACACACGCATGCTGCACACGCTGTTTACATGCCATATGCTCATTCCACATGCATCATGCGACGCATCAATAATGCAGCGCTTTGCACAACCCTGTGCAATCGAATGAATCCAACAACTTTACAAATGTATTATAATTGCGGCCCTGTACTCCCGCGGGGGGGAAGGAGGATTGCGTGCCTGCAGACTGCTGATGACACACTGTAGCCATCCATCCATGTTCGCCCGTCTACAGATGCGGACGTTGTTCCAGTCCCTCTGTCTGTAGCTCCGTCCCGCCGGCAAGTTTCGAGTCTCCGATGCCAATTTATCCTACGCACTGCTAGCTGGCACCGCCGAGTCTTTGCTTTCATTTTCACATATTTACTGCCAACCGTGAAGCACCAAACATCCAGCACTACCACAGACCCAGCATCCACTCCCCAGCACCTAACACTCGAGCACTGCACCCCTATAAATCACACCAGCTCCTCTCATCAGATCATTCCTCCAGGCGACCAGACCCCCAAGCGACCCAACCTCCCCCAGGGCCTGCAGCTCAACAAATAATCTCCCAGTCTCTTGCCTCGCTAACCCCCCCCCCCATACCAGTGTCCACTGTGGCCCCAGCCAGCCGTGACACTGGCGCACAGGAGACAGTTTAGAGTCTCAGGGGAGTCGTGAGGGGAGATTAACACCTCCGCCAGTAGATAAACAGTGGTCATCACGTACAATCATCACCAGGAGTCTGGATTGGATCCTGGTCTGATGCCCTGCCACAGAGGCCTGTGTGTGTGTGTGTGTGTGAGTGCCTACGTGCTAAGTTGGACGTGTGCATCTATGCCTGCATGCTTGTGTGTGTGTGTGTGTACTAAGGATACGGTCAGCCTCTGTTCACCGGAGAGGCCATGCCAAGTCAGGCCAGCAGGCCCTAGCTGTTGATCCTCTGTTCTCTTCCTAGAGGAATTTCCTTCCTGATCCAGCATGCAATCAGAGGCATCTGCAGACTCCACTTTGCCAGAATTCTTCCGTCTCCCCCACCAAACGTATGCGGACGTGCTGCGGCATCTGTTAGGATGCACTCATGCCAGGGAGAGGTGCAGCTGTGCACCCTTCAACCCAAACACACACACACACACACACACACACACACACGCACACAGACGCAGTCATACTCGCACTAAACCCCCAACCGCCCCTTCACAATCACCAGAGATCATTGCAGATAGGGGGTTGGGGCTGATGGAGCAGCAAGTGCCGCATAGCTATAGGGATGAACTGTCATCACCCGTGACCTAACAAAATCTCATCATTGACAAAGGCATGTTATCACCAGTTGGCAAAGTTCACAACTGTCTGCTCTGGTCTGCTCAGCTCAGGACTTCAAACGCAGCCCGAGGTTCTTATTGATTTAATTTTCCTTGAATGTGACATTTTATACTTTCAAAAGAGGCTATTCACTCCCCTAAAATTTGGAATTAAATGCAGCTCTGCTGTTTTGATGCGAAACCAAAAGATAAGAAGGTGCATTTTGTTCCTCTGCTGCTGAATGTGCAGAGCCTTAGCCCCCGTGGCACACCTTCCCTGACAGGGTGACAGAGTAAGGGGAGGGAAGATGAACGGATTCCGGCTGAACGACACGAAACACATCAGTCTGACGCGGGATGTGGTATTAGTGGCTCATATCCTTCATGCTAATTTCCCACAGTGTCTGTCTGCTCTGAGTAATGCCATACTGGATTTATGGCCGATAAAACCTCTATTATTTCATTTCTCTCCCCGAGTTTTAAATTAAGGTAATAGACAAGCTGGTGGTTCAGTCTTACAGAATTAAAGCGGCGGCCGAATGAAAAGGGAGGAGGGGGGGGTATGATAAGTGCGGATGGGGAACAGTGAGCAGAAGATGAAATATGTGCTTGGAAAACATAATTAGTGAAAATGGCTGTCATCCACTCCTATGCCGCTGCAGTGCGGAGCGCTGAACCCCCCCCCCCCCCACCGGAGCCTGTCAAAGACGCAGAGATGGCCTGTTGACACAGATATTGCAAAAACCAAAGCAATCCAACAATTCCTCCTTTTTTTAATGCTCTGTACACTTTATACATCTTCAGAGGGGATTATGCACGCAGAGAAGCTATAAAAAGACCTTTTCACACAGTCGAGCAGCAGTACCACAGGGTAGGACAACGTGTTGAGAGCAGAAGACAACTCACATTGATCACTACTCCATCCACATTGCTTTATTCCGCAGAGTGTGCCTCTTCCGCTGTGGAGATGAAAGCCTAGCGGTCCGTGCTGTACAAATGAATTCCAGAGCCGCCTTTATTTAACAAACCTTCCCATCTCCCCACTGACAGCAGGTGTTGATAGGTAGTGGAGATACACAGCGTGCGTGTGTGTTTTCTTTCCTCTGCATCCTTCCTGTGTGCGTATGTGTGTGTGTTCTGCATGTGTGGGCGCACGCACACACACACACAGGAATGTTTCCGTGCCTGCCTGCCTGCCTGCCTGCCTGCATGTATGATGGTGTGTTTGTGAGTGTGTGCGTGTGTTGTCCTCAACTCGCCCGCCAATGCTCTCTAGCCCCCTGCAGGTGCCTAGATCTCCACAAATCCCCATTCGTCCTCCCAGCTGAGGCCGGGGCACAAGGCCGGCCCTCGCCCCCGTCCCCCCCCCTCCCTCCCCTCCCCCCCTCTCGCTCCCAGGCCACGCTAGGCAGGAAAGGAAAACGCTGCCAACCCCAGGTGCCAGGCATCCGCTGGGCACTGTGTCAGCAGACATAGGAGAATGTGAGGGGAGAGATTAAGTGTATGCAGACAAGGAAGGGCTTAAGAGTGAAGAAGGGTTTTGAGAGAGAGAGACAGAGACAGAGATAGAGAGAGAAACAGGCAGAATTTAGGTGAGAGAGCAAAGCAGGAAAATGGAGGGGAAAACTGCACGTAGCAGAAGGAAGTAAGGTGAGGAATGGACTCAGAGAGAGATTAAGAGACGAGGGAAATTGAGGGCAAGTGGCGGGGAACCAAGGGGAGCGGAGAGTATATTGCCAGTCCATAGAACACAGAAATATATAGCGACCTTTGACACAAAATGAGTTGCAGTGCGCACTGTTGCCAGCTTCTGCAGGGATTTCACTGCTCTAGTCAGACATATGATGCCCTCTCAAAACAAACAAATAACACAGTCAAGTTTGCTGGCCCCTCTACAGGGACTGGCATGCGGTCTCAAAGCCATTACCTATAAGTGGACTACTGGACTCCATATAGCTTCACAGGGCACAGCAGGCCTCCGCTAAATAAGACAGCGAATCTGGGGTTGGATTCCGCAGCAAAGACACATGGGAGCAACTCTTTCAGGCGCTGTTATTTGTTCTCGTGTGTGTGTATGTGTGTGTCTGATAAATTGCAGTTGCACATGAAACATGGGGATACGGCGATTTTGCTTGCGCCTCCGCCGAGAGAAACTATCCCGGCATTATTTAGGTTTTGCAGTTGATAAGGACAGAAATGACATATAGCTGGAGGAAGGGCGTCTTGGCAGGGGCATTAATACTGCAGCCGCCATTGGATGGACACACGGGGTGTCGGATGGTACACTTTGAACTTAGATTGAATAAATAAAATAACAAACGTGATTCATTGGAGGGAGATGAGGGGGAAGGAGATACAAGCGGATAAGAGAGGAACTCACTGCAGGAAGCTCGGGAGATAACAGCAAATTGGAGAGTCTCTCCGGTGCAAGGTCAGGTGATTAAGAGTTACAGCGTTTGATGAGGAAGTGTCGCACAGACGGCCATAGATCAAGCATGAGATTCATCCGCTTCCCGCGGCTGCACGGCAACTGAGAGGCATCTTGTTGTACAGGTGCTTCCACACATCACACACACACACACACACACACACACACCAGCCTGTCCTGCTCTCTGTCCCCCACCTCATCAATCCATCTTGCGCTACCCATTTGTAAAAAGGTACGACAGAATGAGGGAATTCCGCGGAGAGGAATCCTCGTCCACATTTCGAGCTCCTCTTTCTTCCCGCTCCCTCGGCGGTTCGTATTTATCTGCGCACTGACAGATATGTTGATGAACAGAAATCTGTGGGTTCTCTCCCCCTCATGGCTTCATTATGTGGTGGACGGGGCCAGGGCGGAGACGGAGGCTCTCCCCTCGCTTTGATCACACCCCGAGGATTGACAGAGTGACTGATGGGCCCCGGTCACTCATGCTGCCTGTTCATCCCCCCAGAGGGAGGGAGGGGAGAGAAAGAGAGAGAGAGAGAGAGAGAGAGAGAGAGAGATGGGATTGTCGTGATGCAATGATAAATCCAGACCCAGGCTGTAAGCGGTTTTGGTTTTCGCCTGTGAGAGTCTGGAAAGACGGAGGTGGCTTGTAGCAGAGGATTTTTAATGCCATGCTCCATGGCTCCTATTTTAATGCGTCTCTGTAATTACGATGTTGCCGTGAGAGAGAGAGAGAGAAAGAGAGAGAGAGACAGAGAGAGAGAGAGCATGTGTACTGTACACTATGTGTGTGTGTCATGCCAATCTGTCGCTCAGTGGGGGGCTGTAATGAATTAGGCGCCTTGCTGTCTCCCTGGCACATGGCCATTGTTTGTCCTTTAGGTGTCCTAGTGACCAGAGAGTCTCTCTGGGCTCCCCAGGGGCTCCTCAGGGGGACCCAGACACACACCGCACTGTGCAGTACTGTACTATATGTCTGCAACTGGGGTGACAATACCTTCTCCAGATGTGTGTGTGTGTGTGTGTGTGTGTGTTTGTGTACACGTGTGCTCAGAAAGGTGTTTTTCTCATTGAGAAGGAGTCACGCTTAAGCCAAGAGTCACCTCCATCATTCAGTCTTGTATCCTGCAAATTCTCCAGGGTGATAGTAAGAGAAAGCCTCAGGAAAAGCATTTCCTAAAAAAAGTGTTGGAGCCATTATGTTGGAAATAAAAATGAGAGAAAAGAGGACTTTTGGAAATGAGAAAACTGTTAGTGACACTTTCCAGAGGTCTTGGATTTGAAGAAAATCCATCAAACTGTGATGATCTCCTGAATGGCCATTCAATACAGAAAACTGAGCATAAATCACAGTGCTGTGAATATCCAAAAAAACAATGCAATAGTGGGTCCAGGTGGGAAGCAAACGCATCAGAGTTGAGAGTACAGTATGTGTGTGTGTGTGTGTGTGTGTGTGTGTGTGTGTGTGTTTTGAAGAGAGGCTGGTCTGTATTTGTTGTGGGTGTCGCTAGCGGAGCCATGGCATTCTGTGCGTGACAGAGATGAAAGAAGCGGCGGGCGCATGATGACAGAAGGTGCACACTGAATAAAGGCTGACTCAAAGTGTCAGGATCGCTCTTATCCCTCATCACTCACAGCCCACTTTCTCCACGCCGCTCTCTGCAAAATGCCAGCCCTCTTCTTCCACACCTGAGTGCTTAGCTTTAATGCATATTAATTCACTGTCTGGTACTAAGACACACGGAGAGATTGAGGGCCAAAACTGTTAAAAAGGAGGGAGTTTTGCATGGAAAGCCCCATCCCTGTGAAGAACAGGCTTACAGTTAAGCTGATGATAACAGCAAATTTGTGACTGCAGTGAGTTGAAATGCTGTTTGCAATACTTTCAGCGACTACATTTTTCTGTGGCTGATTGAACTTGCCTGTAATGGAACCAAGTGATTTGTCAAAAAAGCAAATAGAGGTTGCACCAAGAGAGTGGACAACCATTACAAGCCTTCTGACAAGTCAGAATAGCTTGTGAAAGGCCCATGTTATGTATCAATCTTTATGAATTTTGATTGATATTCCTGATCTTTCAGTCTAACCCATTTCCTTGCTTGTCCATCAACCTGTAGCCCTACACCCATCAAGAATGAACTGTATAAGCTTGTAAGCCATGCTCACAAACTCTGGTAGTAGATTTAAGGTCAGTATCTCGGTTTGTTTCCTTGTACTTTGTATGGCAGGCTTGTCTCTACTAGCCCGAATCAAACTGTGAATGCTGTTAAATAGTGAATGTGTTGTGAGCTGTCCACTGTTGTGTATGCTGTACATTCTTTTTTGCGCAAACAGAATTTCAATAGGGGGAGATAAATGGTATCGTATTGTATTGCATCTGAAGAATAGTCCTCTCCCTGTCTAGCTCTTCTGGTGGACTGACCACCCAGGCACTGACCAGTTGGGGGGTGCATGGAAGGTCATCAACGCAATGCCGGAGACGTCTATAAAAGGAATCTGCCACACATGTGGCTCTGGCACCGTGCGGGCCAGAATCCACAGAGAGGATGGGTCGGTCTAGACAGTGAGTTATTAGAGGAATTAGCCAGTCTTATCTAGTGATGGCAGGGACAAAAGCAGAAACAAGGCAGCTGAATGGACACGTCTGATGATGAGACAGGTTCTAGGACCGCCTGCCACAAGTCAGCCGGATCACTCAGATCTGTGAGCGATTGTTACGGCCTGCCAGCATGGCACAAGTCAGATGCTCATCCACATGACTCTACATGTGGATGATGGCACCAGTCACATGCTAAACCACAAGATTTGAGATTCACAGATATAAGAATCAGCATGAAAAAGGCACTGTAGTTCTGCATGTTTTCAATGACTAATGACCTAATCAGGTTTGAAGAGTATGTGTTCTTATTTTTACCTTCTAACTATTACTGTGTGATCATCTTGATGCATTATCTGCTAAGAGCTGATTAGTCCTGCAGTGTGTTTGCTACTAATGGAGACCCGGTCTCACTGGTCTTGATCGAATAGGGGAGGGAAAGTACTAATAGCAAAAAGGCCAGGTTTTAGAACTATATGAAAGTATTTCAATTCCCCTGTGGAAAATGGAAGGCATAAAAGATGCAGCATTGAGTAGTATATACAGACTGTTGTCGATGAGCATTAGGGCCAAGGCTAAGTGCTCCAATTCATATGATAATATAAAAGAAAAGCATTTAGTACTCTGTGCGGCCAAGGCTGAAGTAACGCTATAATCATTTATTGAATTCAACTGGTATGCAGAAAATAATTGCTTGTCAGTAATATCACTATGTTTGAACCACGTCCGTTTGTTTGTTTGTTTGCTCTGCCATTTTCGTAAGAGTGAAAAGATGAATATTTTAATTCAGTCCTCGTCTGATGCTCCATGTCAGTTCTTCCCTGTCGGTACAGTTTGGGTTTGCATTCCATTCCAAACAAAATTCCACACTCTCTACCGCAGAGAAGACCCTTGACCCAGCCACGACTAAAGAGAATTACTGATATTAATTGGTATGCAGCAGTCACTTCATAGAATTTAACGCCAGCTAATGGTCCACTGAACTGGTCCTGGAAGATTATTGAAGTCTTACAGAACATCTGCAATGGATTATTTTCACTCGCCGCGTAGTTTAAAGGTCGTGCCAAACTTTCAAAGAACACTGTTAAAGGCAGCTTCAAATTTATCGCACAGGTGACCCAGCATTAAACAACAGCAAGGGGTTTAGACGTTTGCTTTCCGAAGGGGCAACAGCTTTCTTTGAGATAGATTAATACTGAAGCCATAGAATTACATTTGAAATATTTATGAGATACCCTGCATCACTTTGATCCAAAACGCAAAAAAACTATCAAAAAAAAGAAAAAAAAGAAAAGAAACTACAGCAGAAAACTGCTGAGTGAACATACTGTAGATTAGCAGTAATAAAACCCATCAATTTGTTTTACGGATGCTCCAATCAACCATCTGCCGGTAAGTATCAGACAGTATCCAATGTGAATATCAGGTTGCAGATTGGTCTGCAAGTGTTTAGCCCTTACATTCTGTGTTATGAAGCCAAAGATGCCAAATATTTGCATCATCTGTTCATCACAAAGCAGGATTGCAATACCTTGCAGAAGCAAAATACCTCACATTCAGGACCATCTATCAGTGCAGAATGCAGAATGATGGAGTCCAGGTTTCTGATTTTTCATTTCATCAACCATTTCTCCCTATGCCAGTTGGTGATCACTTATGGTACTTTCACCCAGAATTTGCCAAGGATTTGGGTAAAAGTGAGGTTCACAACAGTTTGGCTAGGCTGCTCAGAGCTGACAGGATGATTTGAAGTTGAGATTCAGGTTCAAGAGACAAATAACCTTGCCAAAGACAAACTAAGAACCAAGGAAGAAGGATGCAAGCTGTTGACACTAGATGCACTCTCTCTCTCTCTCTCTCACACACACACACACACACACATGCACACACTGTTTCATCTAAAGCCCCAGCCATTCCACAGTTGGCATCCTTACCTCTTTTACCAGCAAAACTGGGCAACATTTGGTTAACAGTGAATTATCTTTTATGGCCTGACTACCCGCATGGAGGGCTAAATCATTTTGTGTCGGAGTTTTCGACAAACTGCACACGCACAGATGGGCAGTCATTTGTATTCAGCACTGAAATATTCATCTATAATAATACAGCTATACCATAAACTCACAATTACCAAACAACAAGCATTTCACTCTGACAATGGTTTCTGAACAAGAACGCCACATGGATGATCGACCACAAATGGAGGCAGTTTCGACTTATTAGTGGTTGAACACAACGGTAATTGATTCGCAGTACTTGGTGATTCGATCAGATGTTATGTAGGCTGAGAAATCTTTTCCCGGAATGAATAACTAGAATTGATAGATGTTTGATTGTTTGTATGCTAGCTTTCTGTGATAAGTACTATCCAAGAGGGAAATATTATCGCCTCTCATGCTGCTTAATCTTCAGCAAAGTAATTAATGTTAAATGGTGAAGATAAATGATCGTAGAAAAGAACACAAACTGGTAAATAACAAACTTCTCTGAGCTAATTATGATGTTTTTCAGTTTACTGCATCCCATACTGAAGGGTCAGGCTTTTCTTTTAACTTTCCAGTGTTTTAATAGATGAAAAATGCACCTTATAAAAACTAATATAAGCGGACTTCTGCTGTTTACCACAGCCATTTTTAAAAAGGACGCATGAATCTGGTTCAATGCTTTTAACAAAGAAAGGGAAGGAAAGGCTTTTATATTAGCATGCCATACCTGGACAAGTGAGCCATAAGACCAGTTCCAAAACAACATAAAAAAAAGTGTCATTTTTGTTTTCTTTTCCCATTAGTATCAGCCAACAAAATAGCTTTCTGTGTAACTAACACCGTTAGAGAAAGCATGCGGCCTATTTCAATGACAAGCTGAAAAACGATGATCACCTTTCAACGGCTCCATAAAAGGGAAAGGTAATCATTCCAAAGCATATAATAACAGATTTTGCACGGACTCGGATGGGAACACCCCAATCACTCCACAGTCACGACCCCTCTTTTGATCTTCGACTGATATAGCTCGACGATGCATTAATAAGGGGGAAGAAAGAGGCGGGGGGGGCAGGGCTCAGCTAAAACCCAACTCGAGAGGAGAGATTCGCTCTTTATCCAAGGACAAAACCGCTTGACATTGAGAGATATCACATACTGCTGCATGTTTGGCAGAGAAGATAGCTTCATTGTATCTTAACAGGTTGAATGGCCAACATGGGAAACGCAACTGTATCAATCATGAAAAAAATCCATTGGAACATAGAACATCACTTCACGACACGCTCTATCGCTCCTGAAACTCGATAACTGTGCAAGCCAACAGATGCTACCCTACCACAGCCTGGAAATAAAGTGTGGCTGACTTATCTACCCCCCTCCCCCTGTACCGCACTGCAATGCGATACATCTCGCCATTTGGCCATTAAACCCACTAAGGTATGGAAGGGAGGTGTTTCATATTGTGATTGCAGCAGTGCCCTCCATGACTCTCCCAGAAGGGCAGAGAGGACCAGAGAGGGGTAGAGCCAGAGAAGGACCTCAGACCTCTGAACATCCCTCCCCCAGCCCCGCAGTGCAGCCTGCCCCGGGGCCGCGGCTAAATTTACCCTCCTCCTCCTCCCCGGGCGTCCCGGCACATCACGTTGGGATTCTATTACTCTCTCGCGCCCCGGCATACAGCTAGTCATGTGAAAGCCGGCCGCAAGCCTCTGCGGCCGGCCGTGCCCTTCCTGCCCCTGCATTCAGCATTCAGTCCAGTTAATGCCATCCGTCTCTACCCAGCTGCCCAATCCCTCTCTCTCTCTCTCTCTCTCTCTCTCTCTCTCTCTCTCTTGCTTTCTCTGTCTCTTTCTCGCTCTTTCTCTCAAATCGCTCCCCCCACCGCCGGCCCCGACCTCCCTCCCCTCCCCTCCCATTACTGCTTTTCTTTTCCTGAGAGCAGGGGTCAGTGGGGGACGAGCTTAGGACGGAGATTGATGGTGGGTAACGGAGAGGGTGGAATGAACCCCGGCCAAATGGGGATCAATAAGGAGAAGCAGCGGCTAGCTAGGAGCTGAAGGATGACTCCTGTTATGGGCAGAGAGGAGGAGGATGGGGCCGAAGAAATGCCGCTGCTGCCACATCAGATCGGATCACATGTTTGATTGCCCTCTACGTCTCTCTTCCGTCGGTGGGGCGCTGTCAGCGGCGGGCTGTGCGCGATGGGACATGAGGCCACACCGTACAGTGCGATGATGAGGCGAGAGCTGTTGAAACGCACCGTCCCGACTGACCAACTGGCCGGCTGACACGGTAATGCCGATCCAGCGTGGAGATCATCAGTTCTTACTTGGCCTTGTATGAGACTGTTAGTCGTTGAGCCTGAAATAGACTGACATGCGTCAATGAGGGCAATGGAGTCATTAGCTATTCCTTTAGAACAGCCAGCTCACTCTGACTGAGCAATACACAGGGGTAAGCACAAGATTTCTGAAGCCAGCTTATGCAAATTGCACAAACAGGTTGAGCCCATCCCAGGTTGACATGCAAGGAGAGATAAAGACAGAAAGAGAGAGAGGGGAAAAAGGAGAAAAAAGAGGCTCTGTGAAAAGCAGAAAACAGCCAAAGCTTTGCTACATGCAGTCATCCTGCAGACATGAAGCATGCTGCAACCCTCCGCCCCCCTCCACTCCCACCCCCCCACCCCCAAACCCAGTACATGACATCTTCACTCCCTCATGTTCCCATTTCAGGGTCACACTGACCTCTAGTGGTGTCAACAAGAACACAGGCCACATGACAGCATGCCATGAATGAGAGATCATTGTTCTCAATGTAATTTTATCAGAAAATTGATTTTAAGTCAGTGACGTTGGTCTAGTACCTCTCGGGTGATGGATAAATGGCCGCTGGGAACAGCTTGTTTCAACACCCTGTGATCTGCAGTCTCAGCCACCCTGCTTTCCAATTATCCACTCCAGCCGTGAACCATCTCTGCCTCTCTCTCTTTCTCTCTCCTACGATACCTTTAGAGATTTTCCATTTGAACATTATTGATTTTGTAGGTGAGATCTACCAAAAACCCTCGAAAGAACTTACACCGACTTTATTTTGTGGGAAGATCAAAGTGTGACCTCTCCATGATGCTGTTAAATGAAGTATACTGTGGCTCGGTGCAGAGTGCATCACTAGAGATATCGCTTTTAAACAACAAGTTAAGAGCCTTGAGGGCAGGATAACATCTTGAAATCGAGTTGTTTTCTTCCAGAGCCATTCGTAGTGAGATAATCAAGAATTCCTTGATCTAACCCCACAAGCTTTTTCCTTTCCAAATATGCCAATGCTATAGTGCAGTGCAAATGGCCGCTTATTTAATCAGCAGCAGGGCATGAGTTTATAAAAAGCAACTCACATAATCATGTGATTTATTTAATCAGCAGCATGGCATGGCAACCCTAAAAAAAACACTCATATAATCATGTGAAAGAACACACAATAGAAAGCAATGCCATGTAGGCTATTATAAGAAAAATCCATTCATGTTATATTGCTCAAAATGCACTAGATGGCGCACACTGCAAGGAAACACCATTGCATCATAGCTTCAACATCAATATTGCCAATATTGGTAAGTGTTCAAGTAAAAATAATCTAATGGAGGATCATTTCATGAACCGCTCCATGTCTCATAAAGCCTCCTCAACAAAAACAGGATAAGAGACACAGCATGGTGTTCAGAATGACCCAAATGTTCATAAAAAATGTGCAGACAATGCAGAATCTAGAGACCTGGTTTAACATGGTTCCAGCCTCCCTTTACAAAACATTTCTCCTCTGATACTCGACAATGGAGAGAAACAAGGAAGCGTGTATAGAGAGAGTGACATTCAGTGTTGGTTTTGAGTTGAATCTATTAAGATGTGTATTAATAATACTGTAATGTGACATTGATCCCCATTGGGAAATTCTCTTTTCGCTTGCGCCTCCTAACAGTGAGATCAGAGTGCAGAATCCTCTACAGAACATCATGCCTGGATTCAGTGCCTTGCTCAAGGACACTTCAGCAGGGCAGATGCTTGTCGACACCGGGGTTTGAACCCCAGGTCCTCTGGTTGAATGGCGGTCAACCAGAAGTGCTGCTGTAGACAATTTGTCCATAATTATGTTATAATAGGAGTGTCGATCTGAGACATGGTGACTTGATCAGTGATCCAGACTGAGCACTCCTACTCTGAGAGGCCTTGATTAAAGACACTCGCCTCCTCACCATTCATCTGTAATTTAAGAAAGACTCTCATCCACATGACTGTTTCCCAATTTGTCTGGGTGGGGCCAGTTACCTTACAGCCACATGTAACATAAGAACCACTCATCATTGTGGCCTTTGATCAAGGTTTCCTCATTCTGTCTCCAGACTGAATAAAGCTTATGTCATCGATCAGGACCAGAACCATCAGTTATTGCTAAAACGTTGACAAGCCAACAATTTATCAACAATGTATGTCTCCTTTGCTGCTGTAGCATGTTATGTCATGGATTTGACCAACTACATGTGAGAACAGGCATATACTGTACAACTGTAGAGGCTACAACATGAATAGGCTTTATCAGAAGTTGAGACACACAGTACTAATGCAGCCATTACATGAGTGAGATAGATAGAGAGAGAGAGAGAGAGAGAGAGAGAGAGAGAGAGAGAGAGAGAGAGAGAGAGAGAGAGAGAGAGAGATGCTTGTAGCCATTGTTAAGAGCTCGCTCTACTGTAACATCACTCATCAGTGACTCCAGGGTCTTTATGTACTATTCAAGTCCTCACAGGACTCCAAGCCCCAAATGTTGAACAACCACAACTGGCTCAGAAGTGGGCAGAGAGAGAGAGAGAGAGAGCTTTGAAAGGCAGAGTTTGGAGAGGTACCACTCTTGGCTTGGGTGATTCAATAGAGAATGAATGAAGCTCAGTCTTTACCGATTTGGCTTGTTGATGCTGCAGTGAAGCCCACGCAAGCAATAACAACTTAAGTCTTTAGAGGACACATAGCATTGCACTCATCTCACTCAGTGGTCGTGATCTACTCCACTAGAAAGTTTTGTCCCATTTTAATGCATCCCACTTCTCTCATTTCACACAGAGCATTTATTCTTTTATCACTCCTCCTATTCCAGGTCCTTAATCTCCCTCTAGCCGATTTAGAACCAAATAACCACAGTCAGTCTCTTTCAAAATGGAGTCAGAGCAGCAGAGGGCACCACAAGGGCGAACCATCTCTGAAGAGAAAGATAATCAGCCCTTTGATAAGGCCAAAATTAGCCTGAGGGGTTGTGGAAGATTAATACCTGCTCATCTGTGTCCATTTTGAGGGCTCATTAGTCCCGCTTGACGATATGGAATTAGAACTTATATTATATCATCATCATCTGAAGTTGTTGGCAGAGAGCCACCATAAATATTTCAAAGTGATGGGGGAAGGTGTGGAGGCGGCGGGACGCTCTTGTGTTGAGAAGCTTTAGAATTAGGAAAAGCTAACAGTGCAGAGAAGACTTAGTTTGACCCAGTTTGAGGTTATTGATGTCCCAAAACCAGCCACAGTCTAATAAAAGAACTGGGATGCCGTGTTTATCTTTAGGCTATAACATCAACAAACTTTGGTATGTACGCATGGTCTTGACTGAATTATTTAGAACAAATGGGGGTATTAGGGCAGGCCAAAAATTTTAGTTTACTTTTCATACACGAAGGATGAATATATGGTGAGTCTTCATTTTCACAAGAAAGATGTCCTAAATATGTCAAATTTACTAGAAATGATCCTGAACTTCCACAAAACAATGTGTCACACTGCATTTAAAAGAAATATGCCTTGAATTATTCATTTAACAAATGACTGAATGTTCACCAAGTTTACCAGCTGGGGGGCAAATTAATACAAAGACAAAGCGGTGAATCTCCAATTACAGAGGAATTTAAATCGACCATCCCATACAAGGTCGACATGCTAAACACGTATGAGCTTCTACAAGCCCCAAATTTTCCTGTCGGAGGGTCAAACGACCTTGACCGGTTATAATGTTTTGACAAGCAATTTAAAATCACAATGACGCTTGTCACATTAGTGCATGATGCCGACGACCACGCTCCACTCAATTCCAAGGACTTTCAAAACATGAAGTGAAATATTCTCTTAAAAATGTGCTTTGCAATCGTTGCTGTAACAGAAATAAAACCGCCGTTCCATAAATCCACGTCAAGATTCAACACTGTCCCTTCTTTTTTGATTAAAGGCCAGCCTCCTCTTTGAACCCAGTTGACCCTGCCAAAGCAATCTGTTGTGCTGCGGTCTGCTCTAACACAGCCATCAAACACAGAGGCTGGGGAGCCGTGCTGTGAAGCGCAGTGAAGCAAAGCCTTGATGTTTTTACAGAAAGCACATAACTGAGGCTGTGAAATACAGCGCCCTTCTCCCTCTCCTTCACCCTTCCCTTCTCCCACTCCTTCTCCCACTCCTTCTCCCTCTCCTTCTCCCTCCTTCTCCCTCTCCTCACTCTCGCTCCTCAACCCCTTTCAATTCCTGTGACTTTTAATCAGAGGGCGTTGTAGTCAGTGCCACAGGCTGGAAAAAAAGCCTGGGAAAAAATATTCAAAGAATATAGATCAACCGGTCAAATTTAATGTCGAGCAATTCAGCAAAGAGGTTATTTGTGTTAATAATTTGCTTGAGATGAAAAGAAATGTATGCCTCATGCTAGGAGCTTATGACTGCTGCAGAAAGCTGCGCTCACACACCACATAGATGTACATGCACACCAATCACATGTAGGCTTACCACACTAACAGTATACACACCTATGCGTAGGCACTCACACATGCACACACTCACACACACTTACACCTACACAAATGTGGACTACATTGAATATGTCCATTGTAGCTGTGAGAGTGAGAGAGCGCTCCAACCATAAGCGTAGGTGTTAGTGAATCTGAAAAGCTGAGTTTTAGTAAAGCATTGAATTGCTGTCAGGATTTCCCTGATTAGAGCATTTGAGAAAAGGAGCTAATTTAAGCAGCGGAGCACAGGAGCTCCGCTTGAGATGACCATTAACTTTCCTTCTCGGACACCTCTAGAGGAGAAAGTGGTGAGCAGAATTTAAAAAGCAGGGTGAATAAGAAACGACGTGAAAAGAAAAAAAAACGCTTGGCCTAAAGCTGAGCATCTACTCTGCCTCTCGGGGATTTATAGTGACAACCTTGGGCTATTAGTTTCCCTTTTTTTCCCTCCAGAAAAGGCCTGCCCAGACCGAGCAGTCTCCCTGGACGACCCCCTTTATTACTCCGGGGTAACTAAGGGCCCAGATGTTGCTGCCATTTAATTAGAATAGAAAAGGCGGTATTCTACAGTTGCAGCCATCTATGAAGCGTTTCCCTGCAGAAGACTGCAGAACCCAGACCGCCTGCCAGAGGTCACTGCTACACCGCACACACCGCCGCCTCGGACTGACCGAGCAGCCGGAGCCGAGGCCGCTGAACCTGACCGGCATACCAACCACACTGTATGACCTGAGCTCAAACCACTTAGGGAAAACAGAGTTTTTGGAGCAAAGAGCCCACGGAGGCTTTACTGCTGGTTATTGCTGACAGGGTGCTCAGAGTGACCCAGAATTAATTTGTCAGTAGCCGCAGCCTGCTTTCACACTCTGTGCTGGCCGGCACCTGGTGTTCCCTGTTTTAAATGCATCCTCAGGATCTAGAGTGCTTCCATATTCATGTCAGCACACCTCATTCAGCCTCACATCTCAGCCTGAAAGAGGTTAGCAACCTATATCATTTCCCCTCTTCACATATAAGTGTTAATACAAATAACACTTGGAAAATCTTTAATCTGTGTTACTGACTGCAGGAACTACTGTGTCCGTGAACTTACAAAACATTTAAGCCGGCTAGTTAAATGAACAAATGAATGAATGCCTTTTATTAACCCTTCCTGCTGACATTTATTATATTTAGTAACCACATGGGAAAATTCTGACTGCTTTTCCATGTGTGTCTGCAGCCCTTTTGGGTCTGAATTAATTACAACTTGTACCAATCAAGTGGCAACATAATGCTTTTAACCTGCAGAGAAACCTGCAGAGAAACCCTGGAGGTCATGCAGGTTGTGTCGCTGAGATTTAAGGCATATTCAATGTGCACGATGGCTGTGGCGTGTGTGTGTGTGTGTGTGTGTGTGTGTGTGTGTGTGTGTGTGAGCACGCGCAGGGGGCTATTTCCTGCAGTCACACACACCAAGGACTGGAGGCAGGCAGACAGGAAACACACCCATACCCGAGCAACAACCCCTGGACAATCTCTAATTTAGTCCCAGGAGTGTGTTTCCTGGAAGGCCTATTGTCAGCCTGTGTTACAACACCCATGAGCAGACTGGGAAATACCCACAACTAGAACTACACTGTGTAACTTGGCTCTTTATGTCCCATTTCTTCATGCCGCTGTACATGGTGGGGTGAAATAAAATTGGGTAAAAGTGCACCCGTACCTTGGATGGATCAAGCAAAGACTTTTAGTTTCCACAATGTAATGAGATAATGGAAAACAAAACATAAAAGGGTATATCTAAATATAACATGGCTAATCAGCTATAAATAAAACAGTTCCGTCTTTGGAAGGGAAGTGTGTGTGTGCATTTTGAACTTTTTCACTTCAATCCAATTCATGAGCACATCCAATCTTCTCGACTCTCGATAACAAGTGTTAAAACGAAGTGACCCAATAAAAAGGGTACGTGCGCATCTCTCGGGAGAAACCCGGTGCAAACAAACAAATGCTGAGCAGTGATTGCAGTTTGATAGGGTAAAGACAGAATCAGGCCATCCCGAGGGCTGGAAGGGAAAGTCAAGCCGAGTGGAACATGACGCAACTCCTTACCCGCTCAGATGTGGTCGGAAACAGAAGCGGTGGGCTCTCCGGCTCGCCTGTGATCGCCTGTCAAACACAGGAGGAGAAACAGAGGCTGAGACTGACTCCCCAGATTAAATCAACCACTGATGGGGAAATTTCACAGAATGATAATGGCGCACACGCGGCTAAAAGGCAGGCGCGCGGCCCGCTAAAAGGCAGATGTTTTGGAGGAGTGACAGTGCAGTGCATCATTATGTGCGTCTGTGTATGAGAGCGCAGCGGAGGCAGCAGCAGCCCTGACACCGACACAACTGTCAGTGGTATGCTGGGTTAGTGGATGTTGATATGGATGACTGTGCGTGTATGTGTGTACTTTCATTCCCATCATAACCAAACTCTTCTATAAAAACGCAATGGTTGCCATATGCGACAGCAACACATGGAAATAATACATGAAGCTACAAGAGCAAACACACTCCTTCCTCATGAGGCAGAGCCATTAATAGGCTACTGACCACAAAATTAGCATCTGGACAAATCTTTGCCATTGGAGATGACAGTGGGGACGCTGAACAGACAGGGAAATTATAGCGCGTGTCATAGCACCACTTCAGCATCCCACAGGTCCTATTTCTGTTCACTATGGATATTACTAACTGTCCGGTGATCAAATTTCCCCAACCGCCCGATGATCACAATTGCAGACAACTATTTTAGGCATGCTGGGATGAGTAAATAACAGCAGGTTTCATACTTTAGGTGTCCTATAATGACTATAGCGCAAGTGCTGGACGCAGCGTTCAACATGAGTCAGTGTCTGCAGGTTGACAGCGAGCAGACGAGAGCAGAATCCATCCTATGAGCTCACGCTAAACCGCAGGCCGCGAGCCTCTGCCTGCTACGGCATATAGCTCCGACAGGCCCTAAACAAGACAGATACTCCCCGTCTTCTTTCTTGTGGGACTCTCCTCTATACGCCGTTAACTCGTCCCATACCCGAGGCGCAGCCCCCGCAGCCCCCGCAGCTGCCAACTTCTTGTCGCACTTGTTCAATTTCTGCTCAGGCAGGAGCGCCACCGCAAAGCCACGCAGCTGTCCTGCTTTCGGACAGACAGCAGGAGAGAGGCGTGGAAGGGCAAGGAAATGAAATACAAAGTGGAAGAAGAGAGGAGAGGGAAGGAGGTGGAGGGGTAGAATGAAAGAGGTGGGTGCAAAGGGAGGAGAAAAATGGAAAACGGAGAAAATGTTAACTGAGGACGTGGCATTTTTTTAAATTTTTTGTTCTCCTTTCATTTCAGCCAAATGCAAAGTCAACAAGTCATTAGTTTTTAGTTTTTGTTGTGGCTCCAAACCATAAGCCGGTGGAGCATAAGTTAAATAAGGCCAGGAACTGACATTTCCCTCCTTTCAATTTCAATCTCCCACCACTGATCAAAATGTTTTCTTTTTCTCAGAGAACAAAGAGGCATAACACTCATAACACAGCTTTTGCTTTGCGGGGCCCAGTATTTAGCAGGCCTCTGAGAGCACAGCGTCTAATCTGCAATCTGTGACCAGATTCATTAAGGTCTGCAGGGGAAAAAATTGATCCAAGTTCTGAATTCCTGCGCCGGTTCACTTGATCAGTAAGAGCTCCGGTCTACAGAGAAGTCAATGAAACATTACTCGGCAGTGCGACACCCACCATGCTGATATTTTCTCTTCCAAAAGTCACCCATCTTGGCAAATTCATACACCATCTTTGATATCTGGCACTGAAGCTCGAGGTATCAAAGGCAAATATTTCTCATGTTCAACTGCTGAAACAGCCACTACAGATACCGATAAGAAAAGGGAGAAAAACCTTGCCCTTAGGCCACATTCATGTTCGTTTGATGTACGTTTGGCATTCATATTGAACTGTTGGATGTGTTAACAATGACCCTGACAGCTTTGCTGCAGAGCTACATCTGAGATCATTAAATGGGTTCAGAGTGACTCATGCCAAAGCTTGTTATAATTACCCCATCTGCACACTACACATCTAAACAGGCTTAGCCTTCTGGATTAGATCGAACAACACGGGTGGGCAAATGAAGGAAATCAATGTCCGCCTTTCTATTATACAGTAAATAATTATCACCGAACATGTAAAATAACTTGAAGTAACATTTCTTGGACATGGAGACGCTCGTGAAGTTGGATCGATTCCATGGGATGAAAACTGGATATGTCACCTCTCAGTATGCCCTGTCCTAAATGGGTAGCAGGTCTGTGGCATTTCCCCCTGAGGTTTTCAGCTCCTTTCTCCCATGGATAGCCGCTTGTGAGAAATAGAGGAGCGTGAGAGGCTCTGTCAGGATATTCTTAGTACTCTAGTCCTCTCTCCCTCCTCTCCTCTCCTTTCTCCCTTCACCAGATCCCATGGGCCCGCCCCTCCTTTTAGTTCTGGCTCGTCAATAATTTATTTTTTAATTTCACTGTGACACAGCAATCTGCCAGCAAGTTTTCACAACACTTAGCGACATACAGACTCCAAATAGAATGCCACTGACATTTCCCTATGACATTTCAGTTTGCATTAACGACTAATCAGTGTTGTTCCTGTACATGAAAACAAGAGACCATAGTTTGTCCATCAAAAATAATCTGCGATCTCATACCAGTGTACAGCTCTCTCAAGAAACAACTGTTTAACATGGAGAAGTGTGAGTTTGGCAGGATGAGGATAAATTGTTGGCACTACTATAAATAGCTTAAATATTCTATAAGGCCACAAGGTCAGGTTGTACATCTTGATGGCATTGGATAGAGTTGTTTCATGAATACTGATTGATCTACTCCAAACCATAGGGAAAATATATGATTTCTTAACTTTAGTGATACCTCCCTTGAACCTCTCTTCCCTTCTTTCTCATTTAATTAACTATAAATGCATATAATTAGCCTTAAATCTTGCAGAGGCATTTCATTGAGTAATGTGTGCAGGCAAAACAGTTAGTGGGGGGTCCGATCTGCCTGCCTTTCTGTCTCCCTATTAACCAGCCTGTTTATTTGTTCCTCTTATCTACCCAACTATCTGCATCCCTGCCTGCTTGAATCCCTCTCTGCCCCCAGCCTGCCTGCATGTCTGAGGTTATTAGGACTGTAATTTTACCCTGAGAAAGTGCTGCAGTGTGACCGGCCAAACGCCCCTCTACCCTCAGGAGCAGTCCACGTTCCAAACAGGAAGAACTGAATCAGAGGAGATAAAACTCTATTTATACTCTCCCAGGCAGGCGTCCTGACCTAGTGTCAGATCATCAATTATGAGCACATGATGAGCTATGGTATACGGTATGTAATGTTGCAAACAGCGGCCATAAATGTGATATTTGAAATAGCCATAGTATGACTGCACTGCTGAGTTTTTTATTTTGAGAGTGGCCCCTCTGCGACAATATATCAATCAAATATATGTGCCGCTCTGCAAGATGGAGAGCCATAAAAGAAACATAAAAAGTCAACCTACGATTATAACTTGAGCAGCAATTAGATTTCTAAGTGGCAAGGCGTGCCATTCAAATGACAAGCGGCCAACTCCAAAGTAAAGGAATTGGATACAGGCGGCTTTGGATAAACACCAAAACAAATCTGGTAGTGATCAATCACTGAAAGGACTTGGCAGCTTTCAGTACTTATGAGCAGCATATGACTTATGGGAATGCTTACACCAATTACCGGGAACTATCGTTGCCATCGATAATTGATCAAATGTGGTGATTACAACCAATCAAATGACATGTCTAACTTTAGCAACTGCAGTGCGCATCGCAGAACACATGGCCTTTCGGATCACATGCCATGATGCCTTTACTTACATACTGTACCATACCGAGTTTGCCTAATATAGCCATGTGTGTATGTGAGAGAGAGAGGGGAGAGACAGAGAGAGGAGAGACAGAGATAGAGAGAGAGAGAGAGAGAGATGCTTGTAGCTGACACCACCCTTGCAGCCTGGATATTGAGGACAAGGTGGGGTCACAGCAGGTCATGCTGTAGGAACGGAAACACTTAATTGATGCCCGTAACCACTCATGACCTCAGTAAGGAACAACAGACCTGCCAGGCACCGACTGACCTGGTGTCTCCTACAGCTTCTCTTACAGATCCATCTGAACAGACTCCTTAAAGTAAAAGCCCTCTGTCATACTGGAGCCCCACCGCTGTAAAACTAGAGTGTTTCTATCAGAGGCCTTCAGGAGCCGATTTTTTGTTCAACCAACAAGGCAGGGCAGCCCACCCAGAACATCCACAATGCTGTGACTGATCACATACCACCTAAACCACTTATTGGGCGGTTTGGGCATCTGTGCAGTAACACAGATCAATTAAAAAACACTTTCGGGCATCTGGGAGAGAGTGTTCAGCCAAATCAAAGAAAGGGAGCAAGGACCGTAAACACGTTTTGTAACTAAATATGCCCTGAAAAAAGATCTGATCTGGAACTACTTTGAAGTATATAACAGGGGTGTAATGATCACCCAATTTGAATCGGGGAGACTGGGCAGATTCAAACACACAGAACCAGGTGAAAGCTAAAGGGGGATTGTTAACAAATCACATCAGCTGTCTTTTAACCAGGGAAACCCGATTTGACAGTTACTGTAAAACTGTGAATTTTCTATTAGTTTTTCTTTCTGTTGCATCTTTCTGTCTGACTCCATGCCACCCTCTGCTAGGAATCACCCCGCCCACTCACTTTATGAATGTGGCTGAAGCTTATACTGCGTTAATGTGATGTGGGAATATTTGGCGCGACTTGATGGCTCAAAGCAATAACTTGGAAATATGCATGCATTCAAACTGGCTTGAGGCTGTCAAACTCCACGATTGAAGTTTTCTGTGTAGACGCTGGCTGTTCATGATAATTATTCGCAGCTTTTTCACACTGAACACACATGCCCTTAGTGAGTGATACATTGGAGTTTATGTTTAACAGCAAACCAGAACATGCAATGTCAACCACAAACAAAAGCAGTTACGTTCTGCCATTGCTTTTAATTTTGTCACTGCAATCTGTCATTTACAGAAACAAGGTCACTTCCATTTATTCACATTCTATTCAGTGGAACTAATTAGCACTATCCTACACTGAGAAGTTCAATTAGGCTTTGTTGTTAACTTGCTGAGAAATATATTAAAAAAAAAGGTGTATTATGTGTCACAGTAAAATGTGCAACTGCAGTAATTGCTGTTATTTTGCATAGGTGCCTTGCTGATATATATCTATATATATATATATATATATATATATATAGATATATATAACTATAGCTAATGGTCTTATCATGCTAACATTTAAATTTCTGTTCCATAGCTGTATACTCTATTGCTGATTATCACATGACCTTCCGAGTCCCAACCAGAGTCAAAATAAGGACACCATAATGAGGAAACATGGTATTGCTGTTGATCAAATCAAATGAATCCAATCAAATTGTATCATATCAAACAGTACTAGTAATAGTACTAGTATCAGATCAAATAAAAACTGAATGATATCGTTTCAATTGTTGGCCTGCTCAAATATATCTTTCCTTTATTGAATCATTAACTACATAGAGATTCATATTGAATCAATCTAAGCGAGTCACATCCCTAGTATTTAACCTCAAATATCACAGAAACAGAAACCAAACATGAAACAGAAACGGACAAAAATAACTCTAATGGGAAGAAGATGTTTAGATAAAATAATACAGCAAAAAATAAACCAATCAAATCTAAATTTTCCTCTGGGAATCTAGTTAATAAAGTGCAGCTGCAGTTTGTTTCCATAAAAACAAACTTTTGCAGAAATTGCCCAGGGAGCCTTTGCCAGGTAAATCAAATATAACATTGTCACATATAAAGACGACAGAGACACATAGACAAACCCAGACAGAGTGCTGCATTCACAAAAAGGCATGTACAGTATACACATACAAAAGTACACATACACATAAACACTGAGCACTCTCCACAACCCCAGTCATTTCCAACACAGACTGGCAACAAAAGAGGAGCACTAAAGTTTTTTGTTTTGTTTTTTCTTCCCAGCTAATAAACTCCCTCTGATTTAGTATTTTCTTGGACATGCATAAGAGCTTCTGAAAGCTTTTACAGGCTTGATATAAGGAGGCTGAGGTGAAGTTTCATATGGAGTTAGTTGTGGCTGTTTAAAGAATAGAGAGCTGCTGAAATTAAGACAATTTTATTGCCGAGGTAATCAGACTGATTGTAACTAATAACGCTGCACAAATATAAACTACAGATGCACTGAACTGCACTCTGCCTCGTGGTTCAACACATCTTGACTTGATGTATGATGCACAAACACACAGAAATCATATCCCTTACCCTTGGAATTCTCCATGAGATTGAAAGCAAGCGAGCAGAAGCAGCCAAATGGCATGGTCAATTACATGCATATTACAATAAAAACTGAACCGAGGCAGTTAATAGAAAAATGTATGCAGTGATGATAACCTCTACAGATTTAGGAGGACATTGACAATTACGCCAAGTCACGAGCAGCATAGCCAAGCGCTCTTTGATGAGTTATTATGGCATATCGATTGCACAGGAGGGACAGGGAAGTTGTTAAAACACACTCACTAACAAGCCTCTGGGTCAGGATTATGCCTCAGCCACAGACTTCAGTCAGACCTACACCAGGACTGTGACGCTACGGCCAGCCTGAGTCCGCCACAGAGCCATAAACCCAATCATCAGAGCAACCTCAGTCCGCAGTGGAAACTGGGTTTGACAGGAGAACTATTGTGCAAAACTTGGATACAATATGGCACAATGCTGCGACTTTTTGCGCTCTGCATGTCCTTCGATTCTTTCATTTTCCCCCTAAATCAAAGTTAGAGTTGCAAGTAAAGAACACATTAATAACTCAATGGTTTAGTGTCATTTCATTTTAGTCTGACATTGATACTTTGTGTGTTTTTATTGGAATTATTACAGTTGTATTGCATAATAGAGAAAGCAAATAGAGGTTTGTGAAAATGTTTTTTGGAGGCTATCTATGAACATGATACCTCCTCTCATATGAAGGGTAAGACAGGCAACTGGACATGTCATAGGAAATATTTCTACTGCTGGACCGCAATCACTCTGAGTAGTAATGCCTTGGCAAAGTCGGATTTGTCTTCCAAAGATGAACTGTCAAAAATTCCTTAGTTTGTCTTTTACGAAAGTCAACGTATGAAGTTTATTGGGATAATTTATTGGGAAAGTGCAGGATGTCTGCACTGTAATTACCATGGAGTCCCTGTGAGACATGGAGGGAGACATTAAGAAGGCTCTTATGTGTGACAGTCTAGCCATGAAGAAATCAAAGATTACAGTGCACACTCCTCTAATTGTTATCTCTTCTCAGGCTTCACAGTCACAATGGAAATCAAGCCACCTCTGATATGCAATTAGACAAGCCTAGCAGTGAGCCAATTTCATGCCAAGGAAACGGTCATCCCCCAACAGCAAGCAACCCCTGAGAGCACCAGTTAGTCATGAGAGTGCTACGTTTGGGTGTTTACAATTATATTTTACTGAGAAGAAACTCTTCACCAAAATTGCCTTTACTGTTGTTGTGATTGTGCTCTAACACAATGCAAGAAATGTAAAATCCCGGAGTTGAAACCTCTTGGCCCAGTCTCCTATCCCTAGCTGTGCTCCATCCAGACACTAAAGAGATCCAGACAGTGGCAGTCAAATCCCATCCCACATGGGCTGTATCAGTTGGAACTTGGATCAGTGGCCCTGACAGCACTCCCACAGCTGTGCTGCAGAGCTGCAGTGAGTCAGTGAGAGTCTAGTCACTGTGGTCAGTCAGACACATGGCACATCAGTCCTAACCACAGTGTCTAAAAGAAGAACAATACTCATGGAAACGCCTCTGTGAAAACTCTCGGCCCGCAACATTCACACAGTTCAGGCAGAAACCTGTGGCCGCCGTTCCTCTCCTTTCTGAAGAAGACAGCTAATATTTTCTACGGGTCTTAAACCGGATCAGACCCATACTTCATCAAGTGTCCCCAGACCCACAATGGGCGCATTCACTCACTTCACTGGTGTTCCACTTAGCACCAATCATGACCCTGAAAATGCCGCTTTCTGAGTGAGCCGAGTATAAGCCGGCCTACTCAGCATGCATGCGTGGGGTCGATCTGATTTGCATGTTAAGTGGGACCTCTCAAAACATGTGAATGCATGTGTCAAACAAGCTCAGAGCAGGGGTAGAGAGGCCCCCTGTTACCGCCCCCCAGTGGTGTTTGGAGAGCAGGACAAAGAGGGAAGGAGGGAAGAGGTTAATGGGTCAAGCAGACTGCGTCATTTCAACAGAGGCCAAGCAGTTCTTGGGCCTGGACCAGGAGGACAAGGACCTCCTGTGTACATTGTACACCAGCCACCAACATCACCGTTACGCATGCTGTGGCTTCCTGAAAACTTTGCATTACAGGCACGTGTAACTCCAGCCTCTTAAAACGCTCAAAGGATTTTGCACGGTATTTAACCAAGTCGTTTTTGACAGCATCATGCCACAACCTGCCCTATCAGCCTAAGTCACAAAGTGCGGCTGCAATAGAGAAGAGCATCCCATCCCACCTAACTGACACCCAGTACTGTAGATCCACCTGATTTGCCAAAATGAAATTCTGGTGTCTGGTATGGACATTTCTCCAACCACAGGATCAAAACTTCAGATTGAAACACAAACAGTCTCTTTAACAGCAGTGAGTGATTAGACCGACTACCTCTTTTGTCTTTTTGGTATCCTTTGGTAGAAAGTGATCACACATCAGCCAGGTTGGGAGACATGAGCGTGCTGTGTGCAGTTTACTTATGTCACGTTACATAATTTCTAGGTATTGAAGTTACCTCTCACTGCCACTTGCAGCCACCAACGTGCAAAGTTGTCCAGTGCAGCTTTAAATAATATATTCCCTTTGTGTTTTATTGTTAGCCTAGCCAACCATTCTTAATCCCCCTGAATAACTCTGAACATGCTCTTAAAATGTAGTAAATGCTCTTAGGCAAAAGCCTCAAGCTAAATTTGACAAGGTGATATGTTTGAGTACACCCCTCTTTTGTGCATGGTTTATCAATGACCAGTCATTTCATTCTCCTCAACAACATACTGAAAGCTTGACTAGGCTGAGCATTAATAGTGCATTTTTGCTGTGTGCTATATCTGGGTTTTGTATTTGGTATTCATGCATGCTTGGCTGAAGAATCTCATTTTGTAACAACAATGTGCAGTAAGCTCCAGTTCTTCAACCCAATACTCTGGCTCATTTCCCTCAATCGAAAGCCTTGGAAACAGTACTTCTGAAAATAGCATTCATATTCCAGGATTTGAATTCATTTCCGCAGATAAGAGAAAGTCAGACATCCACTTCTCCCTTTTGAACTCTCAGAAAACCATTACATAGTGTGCCAGCAATTACAGAGGTTGTTTAGGTAAGCAAACAGTAATGCATACACACAACTATTGTTCCCTGTTGTTCTGAATTAGTATTCCTAGCTAGTGAGCCACAAAACCCACTATGCACGTCTCAGGTGTTTACCACTGCCAGCTGAGCATGTCTGCCTCAGGGCTTGGATTTGAGCCTGGGTGATACGAGGATAAAAGTAAATCCTGGAAAACAAAGATGCTTCGTGTTAGAGGACTGCTGAAGTACATTCAGCAAGGTGACAGCTAGAGTATGTAAGAACCCAGGTGCAAGTCACGTTGATCATCTCACATTTTCTCAGATGCCATGCGATAGTTAAGTAACAACCTGTGTTCAGTAAGAGCCCAGGATTCCCTTCACTACTTTGTTGCTACTGATGCTTTGGCATAAATGTTTAGGATTTTTAATTAAATCTTATTTACAAAAGTAGAGTAAAACTTGTTAGATGTTTAAAAAAAAATCTGTAATAACTTCTACACTTGATATTTAATTAAGTGGAATAAATCTCTTCTTTTGAAAGGCGTTTTTTCTCTGGCAGGGCTGAAACTGTTCCTAATGACATTAAATGCTCACACACACAGTGTATGGGCTAATCATGAGCTCTAGCTATATAGAAATCCCCCTCACATTATCAACATTAAAAACCCAATCACACATACCAGAATGCTTAAGACAAATTAAAAGCAGTCTGGAGACACACTAAGCTGCAGGTTGTCATCCACAGATATATTAATGTGTTTCCGCTTCATTTTTCTCCTAACCAGTTGGAGGTCAGCAGGAGTTGGTATACCCATAATAAGCCTGTTTGGCCTAATAGGCTGGTAGAGGACAACAGCAGAAATACTTCACCCAAGACCCTCTTATATCAACATGAAATATTTTAAGTAGCTTGTGTGTAAATACTAATTATGTGGCAGCAAAATAGCCATCATAATTGTAGGGAAATAAATCTAAGAAGGCTATGATGAGTAAATATAAGCAGATTTATTGAGTTAATCTGGGGGGAGTGAAGTCTTTGTCCAATGTCAAAACATTTTAAATTTGATGACAAGATGAAAATATCACACCTATCAAACATCAACACCAAGCCCTCAGAAAACCTTTCTTTGACATTAAAGGTTGAGTGAGCTGTCTCTTATTCTTTGGGAGCGTCACTGTTGTCAGACGGCTCCTCCCGTCTCTGAGGTCAGAGGTCACAGGAAGTGCCAGCGTAGGAATAACCTCCCCCCAAAGGATCTGCTGACACCCGCTTCCACTGGGTCTGCTAAATAAACACAGTGTCGCTCGCATGACATTAGAGGGCTGAAAACATTACTAAATAAACAATGCATCCGGATGGGACTTGGCTGCTCCGATTCTTTCACTTTCACTATGTCTCGCTGTCTCTCTTTCTCTCTCTCTCTCTCTCTCACACACACACACACACACACACACAACAGGACAGGAAAGAGAGGGAGGATTCCCAGAGGATGATAGGATGTTTGAGTCAAGTCTGTTACTGATACTCTTTAAATGAAACCACTTGAGAAGACACACTGAGCCTGTCTATTTTTAGAGGTCATACAAGGACAACTATTTATGTCTGGGCAAATGAGAGAGAAACAGGCTCACATCTACTAAACACAGAGCAATATTAAAAAAACAACTTATTTCAAATCAGCTTCGAAAAGCCCTGATGGCTCGATGATTGTCCATTCCACCAGATTGTCAAAGCCAGTCAACCGGTAAAAAGGTGCAGGGGCATGTATGATTTGAACACATGTTCAACTTGCCGTAACGTTACATGCATACAAATCGGAGTGAGAGTGAAAAGCAAATGACCCATGAGAAGGCAGCCTGTATTTCTGCTGATGCTAGAGTAGGCAGATCAAAGACAGCCTTCGATTCTGTGTCTCTCCAGATGCTCTAATGACTGAAATAGAGCTGCGTCCAATATATTTTATGTCCATCTGAAATCATTAAATGTGTCATAAACACACAGAAAGCCTTTTGGCCAGTGCAGGTTGATGTTTTTCCTCAATATTCAGTGAGTTGATGGGTTAATAGAGAAAAGTATGGTAAAAATGGCTGTCATGCTTTTAACACTGTCTTGAATTTAGACCACATGTTTATTTCAAACATTCACACCAGCAAAGTACAACATTAAAAAGGCTTATGTTTGCAATATCTTCACTCTAGATTGGAAATGAATGTCCAAAATTCACAGCAGCATAGTGCAAGGCTAATAAGTAAGTCATGCAGGCGCACCTTTGGCCAATCAGTAACAAGATGCAAGTTTGACATACTGTATATTTTCTAATGCCAGAACACAGTGGGAAAATGCATCATCCCTCCAAGGTTCATCAAATTCAGAGCAGTGGTGTCTGAGATATCACATTTGAGTTCAAAATTCTGACCTCAATTATATCACACCCATTAAGCCAATCCATATTCCTCCTCCATTTTCATCACATGCGGGACAAAAAGGGTGATGGACCCAACACAAACCATATGGTAATGACATCTAACGAGTTCCAGGCATGTTTACTAACAAGTGGAAGAATAGATGTGTCACTTATATTGCTGAAGTGTTCCCTAAACCATGATTCACCGGGGATGAAAAGAAGAGCCGGGTTTCAAAACGAGCCGTCAACAATAAAGCGGCCAATAAGAATCTAAAGCAGAGAGGGTTGTGTTTACAGTGTTCAATTGCCGCGGTGTGGTCCCGATCCAAGAAGCACCAGGCTCTGGAGTGACTCACAAAGGTGCTTTTCATTATAGCGTTGGCATGGAGCAGAGGGAGAGCTGGCTCTGCCTTGCCAATGAGGCTCCCTTGTGTACAATTAATCACAGCAGGTTCAGAGTTGGGAACCGCATTGCTCTTTCAGGCTCCCTTTATCGTACCAAAACACAATTAGGAGACAAGGCGAGACATGACTGGAGGGGCTGCACCCAAACGGCAGTTGTGCCAACAAAGGTGTCAACATAGGAAATGTGCCATTTTTTTCCTCTCTCTCCCTCTCTCAGTACCTTTAGTTTGATACTACTCATAGTGGTTCTCAAAGTGGCATCTAGGGATATTAAAGGCCTTGAAGGCTCATACCCAGAAAAATGAAGTTTTGCTTTGCTGTTATTATGATGTTATGATCTAAATTACCTTCAGATAGATCTCTTCAAAAGGGAGTTACACAGTGCTTCAGATGAAAAGGGAACATAATAAAAATGGAGATAGTAATATAAAAAAGAGGCACTTGAGCTACCCAGTGTCTCCCCATAATCACTGTGATACATTAAACATAACCAGTTATGCCAATAAAGCTAAGTAATGCATTAATTAGCAAATATTGCTATGTCAACATACTTCACGTAACACATGGGCGGTATTAACATTAACTCCATATCTTCAACCATTAAGGAGTTATAGTAGTTTCAAGAAAATCAGTTTTTCCTCATTGATATGCAAATGTATGCAGCAAGGTGCTCCACAATCTACTCAGATCATCTACTCTATAGGGGGAACCTGCGGTGTCAGTGTGAAGTTTCTGTCTTTGTGTTCACAAGAAAGTGTCTACACATAGATAGACAGACATACTGACGCGCATACCATGGTGGTGGGACATAAAAAGAGTATAAGACAATGTAAAAGAGAAGGAATAGGTTAAAAGTAATAGAAAATAGATTAGGAAATGCCTAAACCAAATAAGTAGAGTTTGGGTTTTGTGAGCCTGATCTGGCAGCCTGTGATGTGGCAACCTAATGATGAAGGTCTGGTTTCTTTACTATTAGGTCTAGGTCTTGGAACAACCAAACCGCACTCTGACTTGCAAGGGCTTAAAAAATATTTCTGGGTCAGGTCACTGTCAGACCTGACAGTGCCTTAAAAACATAGAATAGCCATTATGTGGAAGCTAAAATTGGACTTGTGCGGCCCCAGTTTTTGCAGCAGTATCTGCGCTTACTGCAGATGGGAGAGGGACTTATGACTGAGTCTAGTGTCAAGGGAGTTAAAGTCATCTGGATGAGAGAAAATCGTGGGCTATGGGGGACTTTTTCTATATTGCCAAAGGATCAACATGACCTTAATTTGGAGATATATTTTGGATGACTAGATAAACCCATGAACCTGTTAATGAAGAATAAGACCTGCTTGATGAAAAATCATTCCTAGCAACATGCTTTACAGTAGCAGCAGTTTCTAACACCAGATTTGAACAGACAAATCATGTATTTTTGCTGCTCTGGTATTGGCTGTCGTAATGTTATGTTGTTTTAACGAAGCATAGCTAGCTGGCGAGCACTAATTAGGTGGCACTAATCGAAAAGAAACAGAAAAAAACTCAATAATACAGATGCAATCGTTCTCTAAGCATTCCTTTTTAAGACATTTATTCCTGTAGTCTTTCAAATAAAAGCTGTAGAGAACTGGGAAGCTTTGAATGGCTGCCATTCCAATTTCCATTTTGCACTTTCGCCAGGCAGAGCGATTGTTCATAACTGCAGGATATGAATGGACTTCTGGTGACTTGTTGATCATGTTACTCACAGTGTGAACACACAGTCAGAGCCACCAACCTACTGCTCTATCCTTAAAGGGACACACACACACAGTCTAAATCTTCTATGATGGAGGACTGTGGCCAAATGATGTGGTTTTGGCATGTAAAAGATGTGAGTAACTACATAAGGAGTGATCACTGACTAGTGTACTTCGAAAATGTCAGTTCATGAAGCAAACTGAGATTCAAGCATCTCAAGTGGCAAGTGATGCGTTTGCCATAATTATATCAAGTATGTATCATTCATTACTCACTCAGAAGTTTAATTCTGCAATATTTTGTGTGTATAAGAACAACTTGGATGGTGTGGAGACATTAGTCATTAAGCTCTACACCAACTATGTTATCTCAATCTACCAACTACTACTGCGAAAGCCAAACAGTCTCATATTCCTGACGACTGAGTCTCCTATTCTTTTTGTCCCTTTTCCCCGGAGCTTGACATCACTAGCACTCAATAAACTGTCACATTTTACAAAGTGCTTAAAGTGCTGAAAGCTGAGACATTATATGCACTTCTCAGAAATTCCATGATCGGAGCCCTGTTTATAGCCACTGGAACCAATTGCCACACAGCATCATGGTCACAAGGATCTTGGGCAACCACATGGGATCCATCCATTCCTGGCCCCGCCACAACCAGGGCCATTAGGAATATCTCTCAATCCGCTATGAGGATAAAATGTATAAACATTCAGTCAAAAGAGTCATAAATCTCTGGCCAGTCAAAACTTATTGGCGAATGAAGATATCCTTTCCACATTTAAAGTGAGCTAATGGCAGATGTGTCCGTACTAAAAGGATCATTAGCGTTTTACTGTACGCATCAAACCATACAGTCAACATCAACACCGTTCATCAAACATAGTGTCTAGTAACTTGATCCATTCTCTTCTTAAGGATACTTTGCGCTCAGCACTCAGCTCAGCTATAAGTATCACTGGCCTTGTGACTTACTACACTGGTGGTGGCTGAAAAGGATCCATGGATTCGGATATGGACCATAACAGGCCCTTTTTGTGCTCTAATAATAAGAAAACATGTCCACCAAACCAAGCATGTGCTCGCTGTTTCTTGCTTTAGAAACTTGAGGAGGTTATTTGACAAGCAGAAAGTGGGATGTATTTGAATCTATGTATTAGGAAAGTGAGTTGAGGTTGCAATTTGAGTTCAACCATTGTTTGACATTAACATAATTTGTTATTAACATAAATAACAAATTCCTCTTCTATGAAGGTCACCCAGTGCTACAAAATCTGCTACAATGTGCTAGAAAAGCCTTCTAGAAATTGGAGTTTGTATTAAATCTAATAATGTATCAACTTGCCATAACCTTGGGGACAGTGTGTGATCAAAACACACTCACACACACACAAAAGTTCTCTTTTTTTATATCCACCGATAGCAATACAACACAATATTGATTTTTCTTCCTTTCTATGTATTTCACAATGTTCTTTAACTGTTAAGCCTTTGTATTCAAACAAACACTGTCAGAGTTTTTAATGTTTTCAAATTGAACTGAACTGAAGTATCTTCACAAGGTGGCAGTGAGTTCATCCTAAAGAAATGCTGACAAATGAGGTCTGCATCACACGTCGCCTACGATTTTTACTTGTACATGGACATAATGACAGAAACTTGCCATGTAAAACTCTCTTGTAATTCATCACTGGTAGCTCGTGTCTTAGAGAACAGACGAAAGAAAGTAAACTCCCAGACGCAGCCTACCAACTCAGACAAAGGCGATTGTCACAGACTATATCTACACAGGCGGCCAGGAGAGGAAGCCCTCCCCCTTTAAAGTCAACAAGTCTGACATTACAAATCCCACCGAGTGCTGAAGCAAAAATGGCATCCTGCACAACACACTGCTGTGTGAAAGCAGAGTAGCCAGCAGCACTCAAGTATTTTTGGATGAAGAACCTTAACCTCTACATGTACATATACTGGAAAAGGTCACATGTATGGCATTTACTCTACTAACACATATTGAGATTGTGGTGGTGAAATTCAACAGCATTAACACAGGTCCAAACCAGGTCCATCGCAATACTGTGACATTTTTCAGCAGACCTTTTACTGACAAAGCCGTACAAATCTAATCTTCCATGGTGCAACACAACAACAACACTTTTGAAATGATCCAAGCTGCAAATAACACTGGCATTAGCCAACGGGGGAAACAAAGACAAGAGTGTCCCACACACGATGCCTGTTCCCGCAGTGCACACAGAGACTTAAGAGTAACTACTGTTTTGAGGACAGAGGTTTGCTGCACCTTCATCCCAAGCAGGCAGGATCCCTGCTCTGAAATAGACTCGACTGTAAACAACCGCCAGCGGTCAAATATCGACGTCAAAATATAGGCACAGAATGTGCTGCTCGCGGTGCATGTATGGCTCAGGGTTATATCTGATGTGCATGGCATGAATGCACCGCTCGCGTAGGGCGCATATCAAAAGGGGCGAGCGCCCGCGAGCCTGAAATGAGGGGCGTCGGTTCTTAATTGTGTTCTCTCACGCAGAAGGGGACACGCAGTCGGAGTGAGTCACGGCACCCCCTGGTCAGCCGCACTGAGCCAGAGATATCTCACACAGACAAAGACACCGGCCCAGCCTTGCTCTTCCTGTTGCTGATTGGCCCAGAGGGATGTGGCTACACAGAACAAGAGAGAGAGAGGGAGAGAGAGAGAGAAAATAGACAAAATGTTGATATAGCAGCACAGCTCATCCATTGTGGTGCCTGGGGGAACGAGATCTGCCCAGCACGGTCCTGCCCCTCGGCCCAGAGAATAGGAACGTTCATGAAGGGACAGGACAGACAGCTGACCAGTGCGATGGCTGTGTGAGACAGCTAGAAAGCAGGGGAAGTAAACACAGTCGGAGGTCCACATTGCCGCTTTTGTTTCCAACCACTGTAGAGAACCGGCCAGTGCATCACAGAAGAAAACCTACTGGCAAAGGTTATGACTGTTCATTCAGAACATTTGCAGAGAACGTTAGTTGCGGTGCGGCGGCCTTTGATGTCATGTTATGTTGGGTTCATTATGCAAACCGAGGCCTCGGTGAAGAGTTGAAAACAATGAAAAGCAGCTGAGGGCTCAAAAACCACTCATCTTTCTTTCTTTGAGTATAGCTTGCTGGCGGGTATGGCAAGTAAATATTCCTGGGAAACTAATGCAAGGCTCTTCAATTTAATCCAATATAAATCCTTGTTTGTAAGGAAACAGAGTATGGTAGATTTACTCAGCCAAAGAGGAAATCCACCCTCCGTAGCTGCTGAAGCTAATTAACCGCCGCCCCGGAGTGAAATTAAGTAGAAAATGTACATATTTCTGCTGGAGACTGGGTCACGGGGGGCACTGACCCCCAAACCATGAGAGCGGCAGGAATGCGGGGTCAGACGGTACAAGACCCTGCAGTCTTAAAAAAGCCCTCGCACCCCTCCCACACACCAGAATAGAGACATGATCCACAGCGTACAAGCATGACCGTGCACGTGATGTAAAACACAGTCACACTTTAAGCACTTGTATTTTGATAAGGTCCCATTTGACTTCTGTGCTGGGCCTAGAGTGCGAACATTTGGTGCATTTCTTTCATAATGTGTCCACTGTGACTTCAACACTTTCCCCTGCAGGAGTGTGAAATATCTGATCTCATGTGATATTAAAGGCGGGAGGTGGTTTGTTCAGAGGATAGAGAGGTATTTAGGAATGAAGCAAAATAATAACCTTCCTCGGTATCTGGTAGCTTTGCAGGACTAACCACCTGGTGTTATTGAGGAGCCTGTAGCTTTACAGACCTCGTCACCACCGGGATCTGGATTTGCAGCCTTGACAGACAATTGTAGCCCAGCTGAGTGGTCAGCGAGCTGCGGGGTGCAAACAAGTGAACCGTGGAAAGGCTTCAAAGCACAGAGAGCATACTACGCACCGCACATCTGGTGAACACATCACAGGAGACGGGATGCACCACAAGAAGTCGTTCACTTCTCAGTTTCAATCGCCACTCGGCTTTACAGGAGCTCTTAAACGTGATGGCCGGCTCAAAGGAAATTGAAATCAGTAGATGGAATGAAGATGTTGGCAGCACTAGAATCTACTGATGAAAAAAGGCGTTGGTTTTTTCAGCGATCAGGTTTGAACAACATAGCTCCAGCCACTCTCGGTGATGTTAAGTCACAAACAGATATGATCACTGTAATTAAACTCATCTGTCTGTCTGTGTTCCAAGACGCACACAAATGCACATAACAACACACACACACACACACACACACTCACACACAGTACATACACCCAGCCTCTATAAATGCTGGATGGATTGAGGAACTCCAGTTATGAGACCCTGCCGGTGATGAGACTATTGTTGAGTGAGGCGTGTTTCTCACATGCTATAATCAATGCAACATCTCCTTCAGCTGTTGCTGCTGAAAGAGCTCACAATTTATGCTTTGATTCCTGACATTCCTTGGGCCATAAGTGAGCAATTCATACTCTGACTCCTGCAAAAACTCATTCTAAATACCCAGCTGGCATTGTATTTTTCTTTCATGCCACTAATTTACCTATTAGAGTAACCTATTTTAATACTAACCTACCTATACCTATTTTAATTGGACAAAATGTCCAAAGTGAATCAAATGCAATGTGAAACCTTTGCTGTGCAGGCAATATTCACATTTTCAGTTAACATCGCAGATAGGATGGAACTATTTAAAATGAAGACATTTCTTTATCATACCTGAATGAGGCCTCACCTTAGGAGTTAGGAGTTAGTGTTCACATCCCAAAACCTGATAAGACTCCCTGGTGTGATTTATGTGACAAGAGCTATCATCCCTTACAAAAAATAACTATAGCAATCTGTAATACAATTTAGAAGCGTGTACATCACAGCAAAACTATAAACTATTATATAATATCCTATAAGAATATAAGAATATTAGAGGAACATTATAGTGATAACATAATAATAAGGTCACTAAAGACTCACAATTGAGTATTACAGTCACACTATAAGACCCTGTAGGAATATTATAGGAAAATTTAGCCTAACACAGGAGATAAAAATGTAAGATAAGGTCACTTCAAAGTCGTATTAAAGTTACTATAGGAATATTATAGGAACAATTGACTGTTATATGTTTGTCAACAGCCATAGAATAGCCTGTCACGATACAGTCATGTCACTGTCAAAATCATTTGGCGCTGACAGGTTCGTGATGCAGAAACAAAGTGAAGTAAAACAAAAAAGCAGCATGTTATCGTGGGCTACAACATTAAAAAAAAAAAAGTTATGTTGGACTGCAGTCTCAACTACGCTGTCATCAAATCGCGCGGAATATGGCCTGGGATTAAAGCTGTTTTGAGTTAGTAAATGTCCCAAGCTTTTGTCTCTTACCTGGTAAACGTCCTCCTTTAAAGTTACTTTATTGTTCGGTGGCTGCAACCTGTCAGGCGGGAGGGAGAGGAGAGCAGACCCGGAGAGAGAGAGAGAGAGAGAGAGAGAGAGAGACAGAGAGAGAGAGAGAGAAATCACTGCCACGCAACTTCCATCCAGCAGCCTCAGCCCCAAAGTTTCCAATCGGACCTATTAGCAGAGAGTTTTATTCCGCTTCTGTCCTGCCAAGAAGTAGAAACTGGGATCGCGCCCCTTCCAAACTGCACAAATCAGACCTTTCGATACCTTTGGGTGCCCGCTATGCCTCTATGTGATGAATTGGGAACTGTGAGTTTTCTGGTTGGACAAGGAGGAAATGAAGCGAGTTTGAGGAAGGAGAAGAGGCTCTTACTGACTCCTACAGGCGCGTTTGGAGCCCGGAGCTTTATATGAGAGTGTGAGGGGCTATAGGGACCCCATAAAAAAAACAACTTAGGCCTACAATTTGATTTATTAATATAAGTCTCAAAGGTCGTGCCGTTCATGCTAATTTGGCAACAGTAAAAAAGTGAATTTTGAGCTGACCCCAGGGATAATTTAAATAAATCTTGGAACAATGGGTAATTTTCCTGTCAAATAAAAAATAGATATTATGGCAATTGTGAGTTATTATACAATATAATAAAGCCTTTTTTTTCTTTCTTTTTTTTTTTATCTGGTTACACTTGTTATGGTAAATGGTTGGTTGAAGGATTCTGTTGAAAAAGGAATATGTGACTCAACGCATCATTCAGGGATGTGATATGAGCAAACACTTTAAGTGCTTCATGAACCAATGGAGCAGCAGCCAGGAAGCTTTATCAGGACGAGCCCATACAGTGTTCATATTCCCAGATCACAAACATGCGTGGCGTTTACCAAGCCTTCAGGGCTTTCCCTCGTCCATGTGTGTAATTAACAGATTAAAGTGAGCGAGAGGAAATTTAAAGGCAACATGAAAGCCAACGCTTCAGCAAAAGCCCGAACTGTTCCTACGGGGGTTGTACTGCAACTGGAAGGAAGGAAACACACACACATACACACATGCATACCACTTTTCATGTAAATGGTGGAGTCGTCTCATTGGGAAAACATGGGGACTTATTGTTATAAGTCTATTTAATATGTATTACTTTGAACAATGATTTCATACACTACTTTTTCAGCCCAAATTGTGCATGTTTAATATAGCCACCATTTGGACCAATGTAAAGTAAGAGGATGACACACACACGGCTTCATAACAAAGCAGGCACACATCTGCTTCCAATTTATATCCAGAACTTTCTGTTTTTTCATCCAACAAACAGCCAGTTTTCCCGTTCACACATCTGCAAAGTGTACTGTATATCTGTCTCTATATGTGTATGTAAGTGTGTGTGAATGTGTACCTGCATTCGTGTGCATGTGTGTTGGTGTGTTTCTCCTGTCTGTCAGTGCTCGCTGACAGGGAGGAGCAACTAGTGCCTCAAGTGTCATTATAATCAGGAGCAGGTCTGTGAATCAGCGTGAGAAAATGCGCACAGCTTCTCTTTGTTTACAGCTCGCTATTGGCGCTACCGCTTCGAGTGACCTTCAAAATATAATCATCTCCTGTTAGTTTTCTCTCAGGAACACCGGGAGAAGAGCCTACTGACATAGTGGGAAAACTTGAACTCATCAGTCAGCGTGAGAGGCCGCGGATCCCCCTGCTGTCATGATTACGTTGCTATTAACCATGTGTTATAGAGACAAATTTAAAAGACATAATCATTAAACTGCACATGCTGGTCCCCTGATGGATGGGATCATTTGAGTCGAAACCAGACCATATGTCTTTAAACAATGTGTAATGACACTGCACTTAAAATCTCTTCTCCCTGTTGGCCCTTCCCAACTGTTTTTTTGTTTTTTTTCCAAGGCTAGGAGTTATAAGATACAAAACTGATCTTCCCATACAGATGCTAAGGGTTATATGTATGAAAGAATTGGAATGAATGATCTTTTACGAGTTTCTAATAAAGCTCAGTGGAGTGTGAAAAGTGAATTGTGTCCTCTGTCAAAGGGAATAAAACATCAGCAGCCATAAAGTGGAGAGAGTTGATGATATGTTCTGGACTGAAAAGATGTCTGCCTCTATGTTTGCAAGATCTACATGCCCGGCCTTGTCATGGAACCCTTTCAATGCAAATAGGCACTTGCTTTAATACTGTTATTATCCATTATCTATTTGCATCTCTCCTGCTGGTAGGAAAATCTGTCAGCCCACATCTCACGGACTGAGAATCAGTGCGACTAACACACATTCCCAGCCGGGGTTTGGTCAGGAATGAAAATTCCCAGAGTTATGCACAATGCATTCCAAAGCGTTATTTCCTAGTGAGGGGAGATACTGTATGCAGAACAAGATGCAATTCTCTCATTTAGATGTCAACTAAAAACTGAATCAATTTGCCAAGCAATAGCCTAACAAGTCTCCGAGATAGATTTATTATTTGAAAAACTTGCAAATTTGCCTATTTATCATGTGTACATCTTGATACAACCGCTAATTTGCAAGCCATCAGGATCTCAGCAGTGGCTCTACTACAATTCTAATTTGGCCTCTCCTCTCAGCAGCAGTAATATATACAGCATGAGGGAGCAGTACAGGTGGAGCATGCTGGGTTAATGACTTAATAGCCAGCATGGGACGCACCTGGAAGGGAGCCAGACCTGCACTAATTACCTGCACACCCGTGATAATCAGCGAAGCCGATAGTGTGAATCATTCTCGCTCAGACCAAAGATGAACATGTACAGCATGCTGATCAAGCGGATTCAAACTTTTAAGAAAACCCGACATGCGCTCTGTTCTGTTCACCTTGCCAGTTGTGTTTTCTCTTCCAGCACTATTTCAGTGTCTGGCAAGTGAAATCAGTTATTTTTCAGTGAAATAATGAAGTAATTAATAATGCAGCTTTCTCTATGTATACTCCAACCTTGTGAATTATAATAAGGTCAGGTACGTCTACACAGGCTATGGTTTAAAACACCGAATGTGTATTCTGCAGTGTAGCACTCTTGGATATTAGACAGGTGTGGAATCACTATAACAGCAGGGACAATGGGTGTAAGAAATTACCATTATGGAGGTTATCATCAGGGATAGATAATGAGTGGCAGATTTTATACTCAACAGATGTCAATTATTGTAGGCTTTTATCCAAAGCACCTTGACTGCATGTATTGTTAATATGGGTGGCCCTAGTGGGAATTAAGTCCCTAACCCTCCTTCTGCCACTGAGTTGTGAATGAACATCAGAATTTATGGCCAAAATATGGTGAACACTGAAATTGACAGTCCACTAGTATTGTGGCTTCTTATACTTATACTTACACTTATTATACTTCTTATCCTAGTATTAGAAACGATTTGGGTTTCCTTTGGAGCACTAAAATGTGGGAAAACTGTCCTGTGTATTGCATGGTCTATTTGTAGGGCTGCTCAGTATGGATTGATCAGTAGTTGGTGTTGTTTTTTTTTTTTAAATTGCTTTACTTTTTGTCAGCTCTGAAATGATTTATCAGTATTATGCCTGTCTCTGACAATGTGAAAGATTTAAGAAGCCTGAAGCACTTGCTTTAGCAGAGACTGCAGATGATACTTTTACCACAAGGATTTGTGTGTGGGAGCAAGAATGCTGAGCAATTTCTTATTTAACATTTACATTCACAACAATATGTACATGTTCAAATGACCTATCACTGCAAAGCATCCAGCTTGTACCCATCTGTGCATGTGGTGGCAGCTGACACAGGTGGAAGGTGTTCTTACCGGCTGTGTCAGACCACAGACTGGACTGGAGACCTTGAACAAACTGAACTCAGACACTCAGCCTGCACCTGAGTCTTTACTCAGTCTTTACTCAGTTCTCCAAGCTCCGCCATTTGTCTTGCTTCTGTTTATGGGGCAACAGGCTGCAGTCTAATAGGTTAAAACAGCATTTGATTGTAGTGAGTTATTACTATAAGGGTTATGCTGCGTGACCCTGCAGGTGGTCCAGACAAGCAGTCAAGGACTGATAGCCATGGTTATTTTTTTCCAAAATGTCAGACAACACCCAAACAAATGTCACATTGAATTTCATGGGGGAAAGAATGTTACAGTAAGCTGCTTTCATGTAGTGTAGTCCTCACCTGAATCACATGCCAGGAAGCAAAATAAAAGTGACATTCTCCAAGAAATGCTTGGAGAAATATTAAGAAAGCCTTGTGGAAGCACACTATATGATAGGCAATATTATAATGTATTTTAATAGACTTCATTGAGGATTGTACGGTATTACTGCACACTATAATAAACAGCACACCAGCACAAAATAACTGTTATTTGTTATGACATTGTGCGCCTGGCAAAGGATCAAAGTCACAGTGAAACCTTGTTATAAACTATTCATGGAGCCCGTTGTGCTATCATTACACCTTAGCTGTCTCAACCAATGCCCTTCAAATGACACGTCAAGCCTGCCAACATCAGTGTTTGCAGGTTGTTATTTACAGTGCAGTCGCTCATGTCAAAAACAGTAATATGCGCCACACATAGTGCAGCTGAACAACAAAAGAGGCATCAGCCCTCACTTGTCACTGCAGGGTGGCGTGCAGATCAATGGGTCAATAGTCGATCAGCTCCTTCAGCGCAGGAGAGTTCCCGCAGTGACCAATGGGAGATAGAGTCAGAATCACAGCTGGGCTCAGGACACATTATGTCTCCTGCACAGTGTGTGGTAATGAGCATCCCAACAGTGTCATTCAGATAAATGAAGTGAGGGGCAAACTCTCAATTGGCTATGCAGATGTCACTGCATAGAGAGGTACAGAGGACAAAATGTCATACAAATAACATAGGCAGGTTTTCTTTCATTCATTTTTTTTCAAATAGTCGGCTTTCTCAGTGTCCATATGTCAAAGTGTTCCCCATTCTGGGAGTGTGCTGGGGACCAGAGGCCCAGGCCTTATACTCAGGAGTTAAGCCTTCGCACTAACTGTTGATTGTAGGGTGGAAAAGGGCTTTGGTTTTACGACTTAAAATCTCAACAGGGACCTCTCCATGGCAGCTCATATAGTATCTTAAATAGCTTTGCTCATATTAGATTACATGCTTAGCTTGCTGCATTTCCCTGGTTTTAACATCTAGCTGTTTGTGAACAACGAGGCTTTATACTTGCAGTTGACACTCCCACTGTGGGAAGCCACTTTAAAAGCTATTATAGTAATATCCATCATACATACTGGTCGCAAATGAACCCTGAGGTAAGTGAAAATTGCGGGCCTTTAAATGCCTTCGGGCTTCACAAAATGTGTAGCTGACATTCACCAAAACAGTGTTTTTAATATTGGCAATCAAGCGTGCAGTAAAAAGGTTGGCCTACAAGGGCTAAAAAATCAGAATGGAGCGCACCACTGGAAACCACACAATCTTCCCAACACCTCCTGAAGACATCCTTTTAAAACTCTGACACCACCCATAATGAGTGCCTACTTCATTAATTTTGCAGCAGTAATGGGCAGGGCACGAAGACTGGCTGAGAGGTCAAGGACTCGGATCCCGATGTGACGAACGGCTGATAAATTCTTCACCAGGCACATGATTAAGCAAAAAAAAAAAAGAAAGAAAAAAAAAAGGTTTGCTGCAGCTGCTCCTGGTCTGCCTCTGCCATCACCCATTCTCTCCATCCACCATTTGGTTCTCATCATCACACAGGCCACCTGCTCGGATCCTGCATTAGTATGCCAACCTATCTGGACAGACAGAAAGCACAAAAGAAGATTTGGGAACATACAGTCGGAGGAGTAAGAGCTGGTGTGTATGGCTATGCATATAAACGGATGTGAAGGAGAAGAGGAGAATTAATAAACACATAATAACCGGGCCTTTCCACATCAGCAACAATCCAGCGAGGAAACAGCAGGGCAAAAGCTTCATTCACCTCCGCTTACAACTACATCACAGAGTAAAAACCTCAAAACCGAACGCCCGACACTGACTTACTTGCAAAATGACATGCAAAATCGATTTCAAGCTGAATGAGGTGCAATATTTGGCGCTGGTGTTTGATTTGGGATAACAGGATTTTCCCGAGAGAGAGCCTCTAGAGGAGCCGGTAAGCCACTGTTAAACACCTGCAGCAGAGAGGCAGGCGGGGAGAGCAGGAGAGCAGCGGCGAGCTCGTTCAGCAGTAATCCTCTGCAGGCTATCACACAGTGACAAGAAGAGACTACACCGCCGTAACAGAGGTGAGACCTCCGCCAACAGTCTTGTTCTCCAATTCTCTGACCTTTTGACAGGGACACACCCCGGCCGCGGCCATTTGTTCTGCTTATTACTGAGGTGAGTCCACAGCGGCGTCTATATTCCCCGGTTATTGGCGCGCTGAAACACAGCAGAGCCGAGTCAAGCGGAAGGGAGTGAGATTAAACAGAGGGAAAGGCAGCATCTCAACATATCCGTTTTCCCACAATAGCCTTGTGAATTGAATGAAGAGCAATGGTGCTGATGCTGCGTGCTAGATAGACGTAAAAACAAGCACAGATGGGTTTGCAGTCACCCAGGTTTGATCATCAAAAGCAATGGTCCTTGGAGTAAAGTCTCACACTGTTTGTTGTGACAAAAGGCAATTTGTAAAAACCTTCATCAATGGCTACAACAATGATACTGAACACAGTGTTTGGATGCAATCCCAGAAGCTTAAAGTGTATTTATGTTTGTTCGGCTTTCAAAAGAGACCATCCTGAACGTAAACCTGTTAAGTTGAATATAAAGTTTGCATCCTTTGCTCTCCTATATTGTTAGTAAAGAAGAAGATGTGTGTTTTCCTGGAGTCACAAGTTATTGCCATCAGAGGAACACAGCAATGAACAGTGGACGGATCTACATTTTATCAGTTACAGTATATCAGTATATATATACAGTATATATATAGGCATAAACACAGGGTGATTAAAAGCAAATAAACACATTACGATCTTACCAACAACCATCCCTCAAATAAACAAACATCCACTCTGCCATCTTTGTGCAATTAGAGCAGAGGTTGTACTCAAAGGCTTGTGAAGATGCATTGAGAAGCATCTTGTGAATGTGGTCTAATTATGCTGCCTCCTTGGGAACTTTATTGTTAGATGCTTCTGTCTTGTTTCAGGACGTGTCTTCCCCGAGGATGTTAACTAAATTGATCAATAGATCACAGAGAATTAAATAAGACAAAACAACAAAAGACCACTTTACAAAATGTTAATTACCCAAATGATTGATTTTTAATTAATTCGTTGGAGTCCTTTGCAAACTCACTTTGTCAGTGACCAAAGGAGACCTGATGAAGTAGTAGGTCCACAAGGTTTATTCAGCTGCGTGATTTTGTTCCCATGTGGTGGAGAAGCTCCCTGGTTCTAAGCCCAGCATGCCTTGCTCTATAACTCTCCTCTACTGTAAAAACATTTCCAAGTATTTGACAAAGAACACACCAGGAATTCCATGTAAAAATCTGATCTGTGTCACAGCGCAGTGAAAGCTGGTGCTCTCCATAAAATGAGGTGGGTGGGTGACCAGGGAGACTTTTTACGGCGCGAAAGCTCGCACATTATAGTAACTATGGGAACTGGGACTTGGTGGTTATTCCACTGGAGCAGTAATTAGGTCGTAAAGAAAGAGAAACTTGGGGGAAAAAGAAAGATGGAAAGTGGTACAGAAGTTGGGTGAATATGTACTGGAAGTGAGCAAGCAAGTCCGGTGCATGTGCGTTCATGTGTGTTAGAACAATTAGGCTGTGAGCACTAGGTCAGGTTGACTTTACCAGTAGGTGAACCTGCCTTTCCCACCGTGGGGCTAATTAGGAGTAATGACAGATTGTAGCGGTTTACACTCCACTGTTCATTTACTGCCTTCCATGACTCATCTGATCATCTCAACTCTGCCTTGTTTCATACACGCCTGCAAACAGGCTAATCTGACTACAGGGAAAACCGAGAATGCCGGGATAGCTTGGGGACATGTAGCTGAAATCAAGGCAACATCTGTCAATAACTATAATAAGGAGAATGACAAAATAATTCTCTCAAAGAATGCCTGTAAAAATATGCTCTGAAACGACGCAGAGCCGACGGATTATATAAATTGCCGAAGCAAAATGACACATCTGTATTTCTAAGCTCGACCATATGTTTGTAGCCGTAACCAAAGTCAGCCGTTCGATTGAGCAAGACGCTGAGAGCCAACTTAGCATCTTCATCTTCATCTTCCCATATTCAAAATAAGCTTACAGGGAGAATCGTACCCTCCCAAGTAATTATTTACTGACATTATCACCACGCTGCCACCTCTCCCAGCTGCAAATTGAGGGATAATGCAAATAGCATCAACATCTATGGAGCATTAACAAGGGTCCCTGGGGAGTGACATCATCAAAGCGCTGCCAGGGTGTCTCTCTGTCAGCGAGGCCCCTGTGAAAGAGCGTCTGAGCGCGCGCGATAAGGCGCATCTGAAGCTCGGCCATCTGGAACACAGGGGTGTACCTTGGCAGCCGCGCTCCGCTAATCACCCACTGTAAACATACAGTAGTGTATATGTAACCCATAATGAGTCTGTTGCTACAGCCAGAGGACGGCGGTGCGCTTTGTGTCTCTCTCTGTGTCTGATACAGATGGCACGGCCAGATAATAAACTGTCAGGACTCACAAAGCCTGGGGGGTGGGTGGGGGGTGGGGGGGGGTGGGGGGGGTGGGTGGGGGGTGGGGGGGGGTGGGGGGGGGCTGTTTAGATTAAGGCCCCCACACAAGCAAGAGGGCCCTACCCATATGCCTCTCAATGGAAAATAAAAAGACTGCTGACCTTTTTAACTCTTAACATCACAGCGAAGACTTAAATGAGTCATCATCCCAGATCCAAAGTCATTGTTAGAAGCTTTATGGATGGAGGTTTAGCTGTCCCTCCCCGGCGAGAAGGGATTTCTCTCCGTTGATCATATGAGAACACAGACAGACTCCTAATAGCATTATAATGGCAGAAATACATTATGTGGTGCCTGGCAATATGCTGTAATATGATCTAAAGAGGTATAGATTTTGTATAGCAAATTCGAGATGCGGGGGCGCACAATTACGAATCTCATTAGGGTTTAATAATGAGAGCAGAACAGAGGAGTGGAAGAATGATTCTTTAAGCTTTTAGTCATGAGGTCAGGAGGTAGGACGGAGGGGACTGGAGCTCATTTCTCCAGCTTATTACATTACAAACGACAAGCTGCAGAGCGGTCACGGTCGGATTTCAGCCTTTCCTGTATCATCTTCCCGGCTGCCCTGTTACAGGCATGGAGCGAGGGATGAACAGGTAAAAAATGGATTCTGGAGAAGAGGCCTTTGTAGCCCTAATTATTTCTGGCACGGCTGTGTTGGGTCTGATGCCAAAGCCAACGGCGAAGCCACCGTCATGGAACATCTATGGAGCGGTAAGCCCTTTGCAGGCTCCCAGGAGTGTAAACTGAGTGAAATAGAGGCTACTTCCTTTTTTCTATTGTGTCTTTCCTACCTGGTCAACTATATGGTGAGGAGAGTCGGGATTTTTGTCTGTTCCAATCCTGAAGGAATAGCACTAGTTTGCATTGGCTTTTTTCCACACACATAGTAACTTTGACCTCTATACTGTATATTTGTGAAAAAGCAGAGGCAGCTAATGCATATAATGATACTCAATCAGTTTATGACAAAATGTAAATCTAAGCTCTCTGGTAAATCTCTGGGAATATAAGAACATGTTCTGGATCTGCAAAATGGAAAACTAATGTTCTGAAAATTTTAAATTGCTCTGTGATGTTTCCCATATAGAACGTGACATACTGTTTTTCATCATACGCAGTGAGAAAGAACTAAAATTTCTATTGCAATGTATCTTTGACTCAAGGGCCAAAGCAAATTGTGTGAGTGATTTTAATTCATCTTCCAATAAATATCAAAGACCAAACTACTAGATCTGTACAACTTTCAAAAAATCTCTGGGAATCTTTTGTGAATGTCTATCGTGGAAAAACATGCCTGTTTCAAAGCTGCAACAGTCTCGATGCTGAACATTCACACATGGCTCAGTACAAACCTCACTGGTGCGGTATATACTAGTTATTACCTGCATAAGCACATGCAGTAATCGTCTGCCAGACTCCTTTGCTCACTGTGATCAGTAATGTCAACACAGAGTGATCGGCTGATTACACACATCATTAACAATTATTGCCATTTGCCAAGCTCTTCTCAGCACATTTTCTGCTGCTGCTAGCTGGGTAAACTGTATATTTCTTTTGGAGCAGACTTGGACACCCAGTGTGAGACACAGCAATCAAAGATGGCTGAATCAAGACCATTCTGTTGGCTATACCTGAATATGAACTAAGTTGTGTGTGTGCGTGTTTGTGCATGTGTGTGTAAGTAGTAGAATAGAATGCTACACTCTACCCTCTGTGCTTCATACACATTGTACAAAAGGACTAAGTACTCCTGAAACTAAAATAAGGCTTTTGTCTTCATTAACCAAACCCACACAGCTAGCGGTGATCATAGCACCACTACATTAAACATCTGCTCACGGTTGTATTCCAGTGATATCTGCTAAACCTTTCCCCACTGCTAATTAGAGCAAAGACATTTGTGTTCTGCGGTTTATTTAGAACAACTACAGTAATGCTGTTTGCACCTTAGGACATGGACAGATGTCAGCTGGACTCAAATCAAGGCATACAGCACTGGAACACAACCAAGGACCTGTGTGCAGACCTGGTTTATGCTGGCTTGGACCTAAGAGATGCAGACTATTTCCCAACAGTACTAATTACACTACTAATTGAACTGGCATACTAAGACACTGCTTGTAGAAAACAATGTTTTGCTGTAACACTGCTACTAAGAGCAATAGATCACGGTAAGATCACATGTGTAGTATTTACAGTGATTTGAAGCAGGTATGAGTGTTTTTTAGTCACTGCAAGACTTGATTAAATAGTAGTTGATAGTAGTTGTTGCCATTTTTATCTGCTTGGATTAACATGGGTTGGGTTTATCACAGTAACCAAAAAAATACATTCAAATACATTCTTATGATGTATTTGCAATTACAATCTGAGTCTGTTCTGCTTATTACACAAAATCTCAGTGCAGTGACTGTACTACTAGTGATTATGATTTACTTAATTTTGTATACAGAAATGAGAACTATTACATATACAGTAACCACACTTGTCACATTTGTTTTGTAGCTACTGCAATAGCAGATCAATCAAACGAGAGTAAGATACTCTCAAAAACTTCTAGTACGAGTATGTAAACAGGAGTGCTTAGTGAAACAGGGAGACATAAAAGGAATGTGAGTCGCTATTCTTCACTGTCTGACCAAGGTCTGTTTATATGTCCTCTCAAGTGACAACATCATCAATCACTGATATGAGCAAATGGATCTCATTCATCAAACAATGATGAATGCCCGAGCTTGAATGTAACGTAAAAGAAATTAAGCCAAGCAGAACATTGGCCTGTCAATATTTTGCCGGTGTGTCAATGGCCACACTGCATATATGACCACCTAGTGCAATTTATTTTCTGTCAGTGAGTAAACAAATAACTTATGTGCATATAGAGGTTCTGTTGTTTGCAGATCGTCTGTTATTGCTGTGCCGTGTGTCCCATCAATATGCATAAAACCTCAACCTCTGTGCTCCAAATGTATTTCCAAGTCCTTTGCTCTTTGCTTTTGTTAAGGTAAGATTCAGTAAATGGTGCCGTATGCAGGGAGGCTGTAATATATTCAAAAAGAAAAATGAGGTTCCTCCAGGTCTCATGCTAATACAGCGGGGGCAACAGCGAGCTGACACACCGAGCCTATTTTCTCTGGTATTAACATCTGTCTGCAGGGGAAGAAGGTTTAATGGGCTTTTGGTGTTTTCCCTTTGCCTATTAAATTTTCTCTTCATTCTATTGTTTCTATCTCTGTCCAGGCACATGCAGGCGCAACACCGCATTTTTTTACTCATTACTATCAGAGATAAAAATTCCCATCTTGACAGAAAGGAGAGCCCGGCCAAATTATAGGCCTCTATCAATTGAACACCCACACCCGTGACAACAAGCACTTCAGTAAATCCAATTAAACCCTGTTTAATCTTATAAATCGCTTATGCATTTTGGGAACCAGATTACTATTATTGTGGAAGATTACATTTTACAGCAATGAAATACAAAACAGCGACACTCCTCTCATGCTCCAGTGGTAAATGTGGAACTGATCAGAAAGCTGAATGTTCCATCTCCACATGACGGAGCCATTCATTGTGTGTGTGTGTGTGTGTGTGTGTGAGAGAGAGAGATGGAGAGAGAGAGAGAGAGAGAGAGAGCGAGTCCTCCTAGCACAGTGTACGTGAACTGCTTCAGCTGAGACGAGGTGGGAGACAAAAAGTGGCGTTTAACTTATTAAAGTCTTTAAACTTCAATTAAGGCGTCTAATTGTCTGATCCTACTGGAGTAGGATTAATGAAGCTGCTCAGCACCCATCTGCTGGTGACAGTGATGCCGCATGTGTGTGTGTGTGTGTGTGTGTGTGTGTGTGTGTTTGTGGCACAGAGATGCTATCAGAGAGACAGAGCCCAGCAGAAGTAGCAGGCCTCCCTGCCCCCACAGCAGCTCGCCAGGCTTCCCCAGTCACTGCATGCGATCTCTTACATGTGGAAGCCATCAGCAGAAAACACAAACACACAAACTTGAATCACTCAAAGAGGTCTGAACATGGATTACCAGCGGGGGGAATACTGGCAAAGCTGCAAGCTTTTGACTGGATTGAGGACACACACACACACACACACACACACACACACACACACACACACATACAACTTCACTATCGATAAATGTATTTCTCTTTTTTTTACTATCATCCCAAGGGATATCACACCCTCTCTGAGGAATATAGTCTGACTGACAAGCGGTTTCATATCCACGGAGCTGCTTGTTAAAAGTTTAAGTAGAGCATTAAGCTCTGCTGAGCAGCAGAGTGGCCTTTAAATGGATCCATGTGAGCCGTGGAGTTTTGATACCAAACAACAGTGCCGCCGGTCACAGCTCTATCTACATCAACCTGGTTATTCAGTGTGGACAGTGGCATGAGGGAATGATTCCCTACTGAGGATAGCTCATTATTAATGCACCTTCAGTTAAAAATCCACACTGAAATTCTATATGAAGTCGTCGGGAACGTGTTCAAGTCAGAGAATAGATATAAAGATGAAGGTTCAGAGAGAGACAGGTGGATAATCCGATAAATTCTCCCGTTTTATTATACTGTACACTGAATGTACAAAATATTAGAGACATTTACTCCTTTCGTGATGGACACTGATGAGGTGAATCCAGCTATAAAAGCCATTATCCCTCAGTGATTTCCCTTATTAAATCTCTAGCAATCACAAAGGAGGAGATATAAAGAGAAGCAGATGAATTAGAGAAGGATTTTGAAGCTTTGAGACAGTTGAGATGTGGATTGTGCAAAAGGGGCTGCGACTCAATATCAGGAAGACTTCCTTAATATTTTGTTATTTCTAACAATAACAAAGACTATCCTTTTTGCAAGAAGGCTCAACACAATAGTGTATATATGTAATGTAATATATTTCTACTATAAGATTATTCAGGCTAAATGTATTAATGAAGTAGGACATTGAACTTGTCTTGATAGTTTGTCCCTAGACATTTGCTGGCCTGAACTTACTGAGAGGAAAAGGTATTTGAAGCCAATCTATTTGATATATAGAGCACCTTATAGTCTCAGTGGATAGCTAAATGGTCAATTGGAGTTAAGGAGCAATAAAGGGAAAATCCAATTAGAGGACAGTTCTACTGCCATTTATATCATAGGATTTTATTTTAAACGGCTTCACCTGATCTTAGCGCAGACACGTTGGATCTTTGTAGGAGCATTAGGACTGAGACAGGCTTCCACTGTGAAAATAACCTTTTCTTTTTCATGATGTTTTTTTGTGTCAGTTTGTGAGAACAGAAATGCTGGTCCTGTTTATCAGGAGACATTAAACTGTGACGTTTGTTACTTTGCTTGAAGTGACATTCAAATTAGAAATGCTGTCAGATACTCTGCCTTTGGCAGCAAATGTGATTGTGGTCCATTTTTCTCAACATTATTTGCAGTGTCTCTGGCATATGAGTTCATGTGAATGATGAGTTGACCCAACACCTTGGATAAACAACTTCAATCCATCTTAAAGCCATTCATTTATTCCAGGGGGCAAACAGACAGCAGGCAGTGATATTGTATCTTCAATCAAAGTCAAAATATTGATGTCTGTTGAATGCACAAAAAGCACCGCACACAGCACATCACACTGGCATAGTGGTTTTAGTGTGGTTATGTGAATATTTTTTGTGTAACATCAGCTTGCTCATTTTTCCACAAACCAGCGGTGTGTAATTTGATAGATTTAACTGGGCAGAGCTTTTACCTGTGGGCCAATCCAATGAGGGAAACAGCAGGTGTGCTTTGACATGGCCCTGTGGAACGCCTCCAGTAGACTCTAATGGGGTCAACGGGCCAAACTATTGGAACGGCAATCAAAAGACATCAGTCATCCCTACCGCTGCTTTCTCCTCGTATTGTGTTCACTTGGCTGTTTGGCCAAAGGCTGTACTCCAGTGAAACAGGTAATAAAGACCACCAGAGTAGGACCAGGAGTTTTGTTGTGTTGAGAATATCCAGCCAAGAGTATTCTAATGAAAAGAGGATGCATCATTACTTTTCATTTTAATTCTTATATCAGCTAAAATGAATTGTGTCAATGGCACTTTGCTCAGTAACATTGCATTAGAACTGCATATATTTGACATATAATGAAAAGTAAATGGTGTCAGTTAAGTGGAAAGAGATGTTTTCACCACATGAAATACATAAAACAAAGCCATAAAAATGTTGACAATACACTGACCATGGCCAGTGAAGAAAGACTGAACACAACACAGTCTTTTACTCTGTTGTTCACATACAGTAGCAATATTTACACGTTTTTGCTCAAGTTTATTGCCATGTCTGGATGCAAGCTTTCCCTAATAAAAACTATTTAGTGGTTCTGTCTGAATGTTTTCTCCCTTTTGTCTGTTGAATAATACATTTTTAATCATGGAAGTACAGAAGTGGAATGTTTTGACTGTGAGAAAGAGCATCCAACCACAGTCAGTTTTTATAATGCTGAGTAAAAGAGCGTCTGCATGATTTGACTGAGCAGTACATTAGCCTTTTAACAGTTTAAAATGAGACTAGTTTGTTCCTGCGAGGCTGTCATTACTCTCTCTTTAAGCGCTAAAACACTGACTGATGAAAACTCCATTATTTACAGTAGTGCAGTAGCCGTTTGGTAAAAAGGAGCTGATGTGATGAGTGCAGAAAGGGAAGAGGTATGTAATCTCTCAGCGTTCGCTTGCTGCCCTTGCTAACCTGCCCTTTATATCCAACAGAGAGGACTTGTGTACTCTAATAGTCAGACGGTACCTGTCAGGCCGAGGCGCTACGGTCAGACCCGGGCTGCCCACAGCTGCAGGCCGGAGACCAGATGGCTCCAAGTTTTGCCTTGGAATGTCCTTGACAGCAAATAGGAGTGAGTAAGGGAAAAAGTCTATTATCCTTATACTCCCACACCAGAAATACACATAAATACACTACCAGTCAAAAGTTTGGACACACACTTTTTTCTTTATTTTTACTATTTTTCACATTTTAGAATAATAGTAAAGACATCAAAACTATGAAATAACACAAATGGAATTATGCAGTGACAAAGAAAGTGTTAAACAAATGAAAACTATCTTATATTTTAGATTCTTTAAAGTAGCCGCCCTTTGCCTTGATGGAAAGGCAAAGGCTTTGGAAAGAAATTCATACATAGGCATCAACTTCAGTATTTATATTTGTCTAACAAACAGTTTTCAAGCGTTTAAGCATAAGCCTTTAGATGAAAATGGATTTAAGATAATGAAAAACATAGTGCATTTAATCAGGTGTGTCCAAACTTTTGACTGGTAGTGTATGTGGTGCGCTTTCATCCAAACCACTTAATAACACCATGAGTGCATCGACATTAATATGAATGGCCCGTCGAGGAATCAGCAATTAATAAATACCACCTAGCAAAGTTAGTGCCATGATCTACTCGCTGAATATCTATATTTGTTTCGGGGCTGTGAAAGGAAATCTATGCAGAGTGGGCTTAATGTACTGTCTGTGATTATTCTCACATCGCCTTCAGCATATATTCCATAGCGTCTACTGAGTGTTTTGGTATTAAATCCTCTTTAAATCCTCACATTATCTCTGCCATTAAACATTCTGTCATCAGCGGAGGGAAGAGAAGAGCAGGTGAACTCGGCATTACCTCACTAATGACTGGTGCGATCAAAGAGGACGGCACTTGCCTGTTAATATTTAACACAAGGCACATAAAGAGTGGGAATGTTCCTTTATGGGGAAAGCCTGTTCTCCCCGTCTGAACCTAGGTTTGGTTTTGTGTGTGTGTGTGTGTGTGTGTGTGTGTGTGTGTGTGTGCGACAGTAAAACCTGGCTGAGGCGTGGACTACCACCCCTGTGTGGGCTGTAACTGCTGGTGGGCCAGCAGGTTGGACAGCCTGTGCTGACAGAGCTGCAGCTCTATGGGTCTCTTGTAACAAAGACTTCTGGACCTGGAGCGGGTTTCTCACCTCTCAGTCTGGATCCGCATTTCCTTTTTCTCTCCCTCAGTCACTCTGTTATGCAGTGTTTCATTCTTTTCACTCTTCATCAACCATTCTGCCGTCTACAGCTTGTCCTCAAGTGCATCGCTCTTCAGTTTCTCTCTCTCTCTCTCTCTCTCAGACTCCCTCCAACATTACGGCTCCCTCGCTCAGTATCAACCGTGGAGAGAAACCTGGTGTCTCTCACACATAATGCTGCGAGACAGTCACAGTTTTCTAATTTCCTGACATGAGCGCTGATCACTGGTGTGTGCAGCTCCGGTGACCGAGTCGCAGGAAACCAACCTTGAAACGGAGCGCGTTTCCAGAATACGCATCGCCTTCTGTCGTCAATTGGAACTTAGATGAAAATGTGGCACTGGCGGGCGATACACGACTTTGGCAGGGACGGAAGGGGGAGGTTAAATCTCTTCAATTTCAGCCCGCCGCTCTCATATCACCTGGGTAATAACACTGGCTGCGAGGCAAACCGGCTGCTTAGTAACTCAAGTGGCTCTCAAATCTCTACCAGAGGCCTTCGCCCCCGACACGGGTGAAAGTTATTCTGTGCCAGCGCTGCGGCATCGATTCGCGAGTGTCAAAGTTCAAAATGGAGATACGGGAAGCCTTATGTGTTTTTTTTTTTCTCCACAGTGATGATACAAGGATGTCAGCCAGCAAAGTCAGGGACACGCATATTTAAGCTTTCCTTCTCACTGCAGCCAAAAAAACAAAAAAAACAGGCATAAATTGTGTGGTACAGGAAAACGATTTGTTTAACTTGTAATGACTCCATTCAGACAGTGGTCATAAAACATAAAAACGCCAAAGACTACCAATTCCTTCAGAAAGACTCCAGCAAACATCTGTCTTTCTTCACCGCTATGTGCTTGCGGACTACTGCTTCACATCAGCTTAATGAAACAGTGCAGGCACGATGAGATCAAGGCAAACTTCACTGCAGACGTTTAGAACTCAGAATGCAAAAGTAATTGTGCCCAATCCCGGTGACATATCACCTGACAAACATAAAAAATACAACAGGAGGAAAGTCCTTTAGGGCCCAATAAGGGCTGAGCAGAGGCTCGGGTCTGCTGGAGGAAGAAACAGTGTTATGACCTCAGATAGCGAAGGAAAACAGCCCGTTTCAGCACGTCAGGCGTCTCCTAAGGAGTCTTGTGGGATGTGAGAGGCTCGAACATAGCTTGTCTTTACTCTGTGGACCACTAGCCACAGCTCCGTTTTCACCGAAGTGTGTGTGTGTGTGTCTACATGTACTGTACATAGGTCCACATTCGTGTCTGTGTGCATTTGTAATAGACCAACAAGCCTCGCAGAAGCCTTTTGGTAGGCTTTTCCCATCAGACCAAGGCCTCCTACCATCATCAGTCAACCCAAATCAAAGCTTTCTACCCCTGGGCCTTTCAATAATCAGCATGGTGGACCACAGCGCTGTCACAGCCAAGCTCTCTCAGCATTTCCAGCAAACGTTGAGCCTTTTTGTGGCAGTTCATAACTTGCTTCCCCCCCCCTGAGTCTTTTCCACACACGTAGAAAAAGCCCCAGGAGTTCCTCTGCAGTCTGCACACAGTCCCGTTTCATTTTGGCTTTGAGTCAGCTTGACTTTTCAAACATACAAGCTGCAAACAGAAAGGCGTGCGCTCCTACGTATGAATGCACTCACGCACACGCACAGGGACACAAACACACACACACACACACACACAGAGCGCTTGTTTACACGCAAGGCCTCTCAGAATGACTCACTTTTTTTCTCAGGCTGATGAGGCGTAATGTAAATAAATTACAAAGCCATTAACTTCATTAACATCATCTAATCTGCAATATTTGAGCTCGGTGCTGTGAATGATGGTTAAAACAGGGAGGATACAGCAGATGAGTCCCCCATCCTTTTCGCCTGTTGTCTCCCCAGCACAATGAGTTTCATATCCAATATGCGACGGACCGCATGGTTCATTTGAGGGAACAAAGTGTCGGCGGCGAAGCGCTGATACTGGAGCTCATTAGAGATAAGTGTGAGTTCAACTCAAACTTTTTTCCACACACGGCTAAGACACACGAGAAACATGTGGAGACAGGCTACTTCACGGTCAGCGCTCTTTAGCTTTATCCTCATGCTCGATAATGAAGACATCGCCTTCCCTTCAGGATAATTGCTCTCTCCATAGGGTAAATGTGAAAATCGGTGGAATAAATTGAAGGATTCTAGTCGGACAAAGTTACAGCTACAGCCTGGGCTTAATTTGTATTCTACGAGTGTAATAACACAATGCATTGGAAATGTCTGCAGCGTATCACCGCACTGATAAATATTTCATCTGCCTCATTTGTTGAATTCCTGCTGCTGAGGCACATGAATACAGCTTATGCAGCCCATGATTTTTAAATCCATGCATAGAAGCTATTTTCTATCTATTATCTCACACAGAGGCTCTTCTTCCCAGACGGTCGTCTAACCCCACACCGCAACCTCTCCCGCATACAGTTCTATCTATGCAAAATCAAGACTATGGCCCCTTTATGTGTTTACCTCCTTACGTTAATACATGAAGAGGACCACAGTGTGTAATGACGACCAGCCGTGCCTCTGTGTTTTTCAGAGTATCAAAGAATAGGTTCTTGAAAATGTTTGCAGACTTGAACGCACTGGTCCAAATTTACATACACGCAACCCTCATGTGTCAGTGTGTGTGTGTGTCCCAAGGGAGATGGGGGGCGGGAAGGGGGTGAGTCTTTGAAGCCAAGTCTTGAGATGTTGCAGCAGTGGCCAGACCAATGCAAACAGAACGCCGGTAAAAAATGTGAATTATTGATTAAATCACGTTGGTTGGAATTATTAAAATGAGGTTTGATATGTATATAGATCCTATTTTGAGTCTTATGTTCCATTGTCTCAGTTAAATAATCTAATTTCCAGTCCCTTTGGCGGCGCTGACTGCAGGATCTTGTGACTCTCATACCCACGATGCCAACGATGTGGCAGGAACCAGCTTTAGCGGAGCGGCTGTGGAAATAGCAACAAAAATGGGCATCAGGCTTAGTTTGAGAAACGGACAGATATCAGTGGTGCGGTCACATGTGCGGAAGCCCCAAAAGAGCCAGAGGCGAGGTGAGCGGAGGAAGGGAAACGGGGAGAGGCAGCGGGAGTGAAAGACAGGATTTTAGGGAGAGGCAGAAGGGAGATGCTTGGCATTGCAGCTCCTTGTCAGCAGTTGCCCTTGCGTTGACCCAGTGGAGCCCGGGCTGCTATATTTATCGAGCAGCTGTATGGATGCTGGAGTGCGGCGAAGAGCCAGCAGTGCCGGCAGAGCCTAAAGGCAAGCCTAGTTGCCCAATACTGTGACACACCAGAAGTCCGTCCGTCTGCAATGTGGGAACATACATCAAAAGATTTATAGTTTTTTAGAATGTTCTCACACTTAACCACATCCCACTTCAATGTTTCGGGATGGTTTAGGAGCCATGTAGAGCCAGCTGTCCAGCTCTCCACAGGAAAAGACTGATGCTTGACTTTCTATCCATATATGATTCACTGGGCTGGAGTCTAAAAATGGACGCAGTCTGCAGTCGCATCTCAGTCTCAGTCTCATCATATCAGGGACTGTGCGCTGCGCCAAGGATTATATTAGAAATCAACAGCTGTTAGGCAAGTTTGTGTTTTTATTACCGTTCAGCGTCACCAGAGTATATCGATACATCCGGACACTTTTAATATTGAAATCAACAGCTGTGAGGCAAGTTTATGTTTTTATTACAGTCAGTGGTGGGAAAAGTACTCAAATCCCTTGCTAAAGTAAAAGTAGCAATACCATAATGGGAAAATATTTCATTAAAAGTAAAAGTTCTGCGTTTGAAAGTTTACTTACGTAAAATTATAGAAGTATGAGCAGTAAAATGTACTTAAGTATCAAAAGTACTCATTCTTTCAGAGTGAGTTAAATTATTGATGCATTAACCTGTAACAAGTGTTTTAAGGTTGTAGGTCTAACTGCTCCATATACTGTTGGCTAGTTTAAACTCTATCAATGCAACATATTTTATGAGCTTATTGTATGTCATACATTTCATGTAAAACCTTATTCTGTAAAGTAACTAGTAACTACAGCCGTGAGATAAATGTAGTGAAGTAAAAAGTGCAATATTTCACTCACAAATGTAGTGGAGTAAAAGCATAAAGTCTCACAAAATGGAAATACTCAAGTAAAGTAGATTTCATTTGAATTTAATTTACATCTGGGTGGTCATTTTGATGGACAGAGACAATACAGTGTGATGTATACAGTATGTGCAACTCCTAGAATTAGACAATTCTCTACCAATTCTGTACAATTATTATAGATCATAATTCATCTATGTCTGATGTCTGGCTATAAATCACACAACTTTTCCAACAGGCTCTGAATATTCAGGCCAACATGGGAGCTGAAACCCCCCCGATGACGGCGATTCAAATCTGGCTGCATTGCCCATCCCTGGATTACAGCTCTTACTTTGAATTCTTGTGGCAGTGCTATCAGGGGACACATTAAGCCAGGCGCTATGGATGGTGTGGCGTAATATACAGTAATTTGTGATGAGAGATTCCAAAATACCAAACATGTTTTTTCATCTGCAGTTTGAACCTGCCTTCCATCAGCGCGGGACATCTCTGTGGGGCTTTAGGCTAACGCTTTAGCCGTGGCATCTGCAACCCAAATGCCACTTGAGCTGTCTGATTCCCTCTCATCCCGGCGGACTTTCACAGTTTGAGCATTCAAAACTTTCGGATACATGAAATATCCCATGGATATTAATGTGGTGAGAACAACAGTATGTATGGATTTCACACATCGTGTTCAGCAGACCGTGAATCTGAGTCCAACTTAGAAATGCACATTTCAAAGACCCTCTGGAAATATAAAGCAGATGGTTTCTTTTCTTCCACTGTTTGTTGTTTTTGAATCTCCGACGCCGCTGTTGTTGCCATAGTACAATTAGACAATACTGCAGATAACCTCAGAGCGAACCACAGAGCCAGCACACAGGAAATGAAAACAGCCTACAGGCCAGCAGTGAAACATCATTTGTACTCCTTCTAATTAAAGATGTGTGAAATGCCACATGCAGATAGCCTCTCCACACTCACCAAAGGACACAATGTATCATCAATTGGTACTGCATACTGTATTTATGGGTGTGTGTGTGTATCAGATGAAAACCACAGACCTGTAGTAACTCAAAGACATTCTTATCTACATTAAAAAAAAAGACGTGAAACAGCACGGACCGCTCTCTGAAAGATATCTGTGATGTACAGCTTGTCTGTCATTGACCGAGGTGAGAAAAAACACACTCCTCCCTCCTCTGCTGAGCTACCCTAAGTGACACATGGCAGTGTCATTAACAAAGTGAATGGGACGAGGGACCCAGACCGCTGGCTCGGTATTTCATCCTGCGTGCCAGACAGAGAGAAGACAGTCTGAATAAACAGAGAACAGAGAGGGGACGAAAGAGAGAGAGAGAGAGAGAGAGAGACAGAGTGAGGGAGACAGGAGTGGCAATGAAACTGGAAACAGAAAGGATAAAGGACAGATTTAATTACAATGTGTTTCCACTTGGCTACCGGGCGGTGCTAAAGGGAATAGGGGTGGGCTGATGATGGCTGTGAGGGGGTCTGGTAGTGGCTGAGAGGAAAACCGAGCGAGGAATGAAATGGAAATGTGTGCCTGCGTACTCTGCTCTCCTCAGGATGCAAGTCGGAGCCTGCATCTAATTCAAAATTTCATCTTTTTAAGATATCTCTCCCGTCCCTGTCATTGCTGCAAGGGTATCTGAACTCACCGCTACCTGCTCGCCTGATGAATAACTAAACCTGGCGTTTCTTCGGAAAGAAAGAGAGAGAATGTGTTGCTATATTCCAAAGGGATATGAGGAAAAAAAAAGCTCTTTTTCTTAATGCTAAGGACAGGATTTCAGTAATTGTGATATAAAAACATCACAGCACCATGGCTAGCAAATAGTAATATCTTCATGGAAAAAAATGAGTGGAAAGGTCATTATTCTAAAAGCATCAATTGTAAAAATATCATTATTTGCCCTTTTTCATTGGGCCGATTCAGACTGTGGTGACCCACTGTTCAGTTGCCAGGCTGTGAAACGGCCTTCCACCACGCCAAGCCGAGAGTCCACCATTCTTCCAGACCTCCATTCAACCTCAGCTTTCCAACACATCTTTGTGTGTGTGTGTGTGTGTATGTGTGTGTTCTTCAGTATTCATGGTCCGCCAGTCATCCCTTTAGTCCAATTCAATGCCACTTTGCCCACGGTGCCAGTTCCATCTGTACCACCCTGGAGGGACTACAGCTTGTCAGTGTCCAACAGGCCACAGCATTATTTCCACTGGTGAAAAACGCTGCATATACATCTGCATTGCACTTACAGGAGGATGTAGTGTGGCTTTGTAGAATGGAGAGAGAGAGAGAGAGAGAGAGAGAGAGAGAGAGAGAGAGAGAGAGACTTTATCTCCAGCCTACCAGCGGAGTCGCCGAACATCCGGTGAGATGTACAAACACAGCTTTCACCAGCACGAGCCCTGCAGGAACACCTACTCACCTGAATTAGTTTCCTCCTCTCCTCCTCAGTCCTCCAGCGCAGCTCTCTCCCCTCTCCACACTTGACTCCCTGCCTCACACATTCCACCCAGTCCCTGAGACACACACACACGTACAGGAATTTTCCACCGCTCCTTTTCTGCGTAGACGATTAAACAAGGCTTTACACCTCCTGCTTTAGACGCCTACAGTTAAGATGTGGGTTGATTATGAGTAAAACCAGGAAAGCCCATCGTTACAGAATAGAGGGATAAACGAGATGTCAACAAGCATTGTAATCTGACTGACACACATGCTGTCATAATATCCACCGACTGACAGTCAGTATTTCTTGGCCGGCTGAGATAGACGCAGGAATTGAAGCGTTGCCATAAGCTGTCGAACGCTCTTATAGAAACAAGGCATGTTTGTAATTATAGATCAGCTGAGTGTGAAAGTGTGGGTGGCCAAAAGAAGTGACAACTCAAAATAGATAAAAGTTTTATATGAAGTTGCATGGCCTGAGGATCTTGCAAAAACTGTGTACACTTATGTGCATAATATAGAAGCAGCTAAAGCTCAGAAAGTAATTGCTTTGTCGACAGCACATTGTGAGATATACATAGATTCATACAAATCTGTGCTTTCATTTTCCCTGCGCCGTAAAACAAGCCCGCCATTTAGTGCTTGCCTGATGCGATCTGCAGAGATGATATGATTTGAGAAGTGTGTTTGCGTTTCAAGTTCATCAGAGCGGCGGGCTGGTTGTATTTTGGGTGGATTTAGTTTGTGAAGCTTTGACAGGTTACTGGATTGTGGTTGCGGGGAGCGAACCGCCAGCCTTGTGCGCTCTGATTGTAACTGAGAGCCTCTAATGTAAGCAGCTTTTTTCCATTTCTCTCTCTCTCTCTCCCCCTCCTCAGCGCTATGGTCTGGTAATGGCTGGGCGCATTGCTGTGGTCGAATAATAAGAAATGTTATTCAAACATGCATGTGATCAAAGCGGAGCTGTAGATCTGTGGCCGGTGCGGGAAATGTTCGCTGAAGATTGACACGAAATATGTTGGCCCAGACTTCTGCCGCTGACCAAAAAAAATCAAATAATTTAGAGAGGAATCATGGTGATGAGGAGGAGAGGGGGAGGAGAGGGGGAGGAGAGGGGGCAGGGGCTTCTGTCAGCAGATTGAAGCCTTCTCCTCTCACCCTGAGTAGGAAACTGGGCTTTGTCTGAGCTGTATTGTAAAAGCCATGTGTGATAGATGTTGGGAGGAAGCATTAAAGCACACTTGATACCAGTGTGAATTTCTCCTGACCCCTCCCCATCTCTCAAGCCGGAGACCTTTTAAAGTGTTTTTTCACCCATGTTACTGTAGCCTGCAGGATGAAGCCTAACATTTAAATACCCAGTGACATGCCGGGATGGAGAGCATTATCCACTTGGGCCTCGGATTGCGCTGCTAATGGCTTCGCTGTCTACAGCAAATCCAACCGAGTCAACTTGGACCACACAGATCCAAAATGGCTGACTGGTGGCTTCTTTGCAAGTGGAAAGTAACAGAAACAGGCAGATTGTGACTGATGTGAATAATGAGCCAACAAGAGCCAAAGTATGCAGCAACCCTTTTCTCCAAACACTATCTGTTCTGCCTTAAATGCATACAAGACTGTCAGTGTTAAAACTACATTATGTCTCACTGGACAGTGGTTCTCAAACGTTCTTAAACTCCCACTGGCTGCAAATGTGAGAGAAAATCAGAAAAATTACAGATGAAAATAAATTTGTACAGCAGAAATATGTTTTTTTCCTATCCCATAAATCATCTTGCGACCGCCCAGAATTATCTTGCGACCCCCTGGGGAGTCCCGACCCCCAGTTTGAGTATGAGTCCCAGATCACCTCTAACAGGCAGATGGACCAGGGAGAGAGTTGTCCGATGCTGTTGTTGACTTGGTTCAGTTAAAGTAACTCAAACATATAAAGCCTCCTAACAAACATTTAATGGTCAAGAGACAGATAAATCAACCCTCTTATCTAGATTCTTCCTGCTGGAACAAAGCAGTTGCAGTTGCACAATTGCGTTTTGTTTGGACCAAACAAATGATTATGCAGCCAAATCACATTCTAGGAATGAAAGCAAGCAGAAAAATGCAAAAAAAAAAAAAACCCAAAAAAACACTTTGCAAGACAATGTAGAGAATGTCTTTTGTAATTACCTGTCAGGGAAGATAACAGACCTAACAACTTTTTTTGTCAGATCTATTTACCACACTTCAGACACTCATCAACACTACCACACAATACCAGACAAAATTAGAATTCAGCCTCGACAAGGGAGGGAAAAAACACCCAAAGCGGATGCTCAAATGGTATCATTGTGGAACAGCAGAGGAGGCAATCAGTTCAAGAAACCATTGTAAACAAACACACTTGTCTCTCATCAAGAGCCTGGTTATCTGTCTCTGCTTCTACTATGCCTCTTGTTACCTTGGTCTCCCTCCTTCCTCTTCCCTTCCCTTCCCTTCCCTCTTTCCCAAATTCATTCTCTCTCGCCCTCATGCCTCTACATCGACCCCATCCTTCTCCTCTACCACATTGCTCCTCACCTTTCCCCATCCCTTTATCTTCGCCTCCATCCGTCTCTCCCACCTGTCCTCCTCCTTAACCCCCCTCAGCCCTCCTCTCTCTCTTGCACCCTCTCAAACTAATGGAGCACATTACAGCCTTACTAAAAATAGCACCGCTGCAAAGTCAATTCATTTTTTTTTTTCCTTTTTCTTTCCTTCTTTCTCCCTTTGTAATGCTCCCTACTTCTTTTTTTCCTCCCCGTACCTCCCTCAGGAGGGAAATGAGTAAAGGGGAGAAGGCTTGTCAGCTCATTTATCAGCCGGCAGCCCGTAGTGCAGCAGCACTACGCTATCTGGGCTGAGCGGCTGAGGCTGCGGGGACCGAGGGCCTGGGACCGGGCCCCCGGCCGTCTGTCTGTCAAGGTTCTGGCTATAGGGCCGCGGAGCTCGGGGGACAGGCTGGAAATTAATGAGTGGTCAGTGTTTATGTGCGAGCCGGGCGCCACGGACACTGGCTGCCGGTCAGGCCAGGAGGTCTTAAATCTCCTGGCCAAGCTGGCGGCGAACACCGTGCTCAGGGCGTATATCACCGAGCGAGAGTGGATGGGACACGCTGGAGGAGAGGAGCTTAAGGCCGATGTATGAGTAAGGGAAGATGATGTTACTTTTAAAACAAGCATCTATTATGTGCTTAGTGAAAAAGAAAAAAAGAAAAAAAATGTCACTGTGGACAGCAAGTCTAGGCGACTGCCAGGGTCGCCTAGACGGAAAAAAAAAATCGAAATTGCAATATAAACTTCTGCTATGTCCAAATTAAAGAGGCTGCAATTAATTGCTTAAAAGGGAGAGGAGTCCAAAATGGATTTCTAGAGCTGCGGCTAATCTTTGATCCATGAATCAAGTACAATATTGGTACAAACCTTTCATCATACTCAAACTCAGCAAATCCTGCACACTGACATCTGTTTACAGGAAATCACTTTTCTGTAAACAACTTTAAAGTTCTAAAAAAGAAAAACTTGCGATGATAGTAATCGCAATTGCAAAATTCTGTCAAATAATCGCAATTTGATTTTTTGCCAATATCGCTCAGCACCTAGTTGAGCCCTAGGGTTGGGAATCTGAGGTACTTTGGGCAAAAGCATCTAACAACATATTTCATATGTATTGAGTGAGAGAAATACAAAAAATATAGAAAAATAAGTGAAACTGTTCAAAATGATTCTCTTTTCATCCCACAGCAAAAAATGAATGGCTGAAATGCTGCAGAAGTCTGGAGAAGCAACACCAGCAGAGGTTAATGATGCTAATCGCTGATTGATGGCTCACTCATTAAGAGTGTCATCTGAGTGTCTCTAATGATGCTGGTGGCATCTCACACCCTTCATATCCTCACAAAATGCAGAAAACACACACATATACCCATAAACACACACACACACACACACACACACACGCACACACACAAATACCAAAGGGGGGTTTTTGAGCAGAGCTCCACTGAGTCCAGGTCATTAGCTTCCATCCAGTGTCAGTGGGAGAGAGAGTTTCTGTTCAGATGCATAGAGAAAACAGCTGTGGGGCATTTTCAGGCAAATGCTGACTTTCTACATGAGAATATAGCAATAAGAGCAAAAACAAATAGAATGCCAGTTTGTCAAGATGGGAATGAAAAATGGGTTAAAAAGCCTGTTCATGTGTGAAGTGTCATCACGATACCCACTCCCTCCTCGATTAAAACCACACACGCACACACACACACACACACACACACACAGACACGCACACGTTTCTATTTTTAAATTGCAATAAATTCATATTAATTAGAGGAGTAAAGGATGAGAACTCCTGGAAATGACTTCACGCAGGGGATGGAAATTGGATTCCCCCCCTCCTCTCCCCCTCTCGACGTTGAACATTAAAAAGCATTCACTCATGGATAAGAGGTGATCATTATTGTCAATATTGTAACAAATGCTGTCATTACACTCAGTGGGAGAGGCCGCAGTAAAGTCTCCTCACAGCATCTTTACCAACTCTCGCATGCGTTGTGAAATTATTGTGAATTCTATGTCTTTTTTTTAATTTTTTATTTTTTTAGGATATTCTAGGAAATGATTAAACATGTTAATTGGTTTATCTACAGTATTCAAGCAGTGCTGTTTAGGTTCTCCTTTAGTTTTCTCAAACAGATCCACTGCTGCATTGACAGCCGCTCGTCGACGTCACTGTGAAATCAACCTGTGATAACGACACAAACAGCCAAACAGATGCGGCTGCAGCGGCTACTGTCATTCCTTCACTGACTTCTGTGTGATGGATCTGTTCAACTTAGCAAAAATAATCCGAGCAGCCGCCATGGAAGCAGAGGGAATACTCTGTGTGTGTGTGTGTGCGTGTGTTTGTGTGCGTTTGTGTGCGTGTGTTTGTATGAAGCAGTCCTTCCGTCTGTATAGGAGATGAGAGAGCATCTGCAGCGCCCTAACTGTTCCTCTCGGCAGACGGCGGCTCCGTCGTGTGAAATGATGCATCAACATGGAGCTGACACAACGTACATTAGGTTCACCACCGCTGGGCCTTCTGAGCCACCTGCCTCCACCCGGCAGATGCCGCAGTGGCCGAAGTGCTGCAGAGTATCAGCGAACTATCGGCAAACGGGAGAGGTAACCTATAGGGGAAGATATTCACCTGATGAACCTGCTGCGGTCCTCGCACTCGGCTGTATTTTGAAGGAATGAAACAAGGTGTATTTGATGGGTTTCATCTGAAAAACATAATATATCCGCTCACAATCTGCATCTTTTGGTCATTTGAGAGCGTTCAAGTGTGTGTTACAGCATATAAAATGAGATGAAGAGAGATGAGATGCAACTTTAACGACCTCTGTGAGGAAATTGCACATGTGCTGTGTTGCTGTTAAGCAGCGGAGGAGCTGATTTTGCTGTCTGCGGTTTTAAAACAACAAACTTTGAATCTCAATGAATGCCTTACAATCCCGAGGAGTCTTTGTGTTGTTTGGGTTCAGTATCGACTTCAATTTGAGCGATGAGCCCAGATAGTGTTACCAAGTTGTGAAATACTCGATATCCATTTCCCCAAACACAATGTGTCTGCTCCATGCCTGCTATGAGTTATGATAAATTCTATTTCCTCCAACCACAGAGTGAATTCAGTTACAACTTCAAAGCTTTTCCCAGAGCTTTAATCACGTTATAAACACAGTGCATTATCCTCAGCAGGTGGCAGGGGAAGTGGAAGCACTCAGTCAGACCACTTTCACTGCAAAAATCACAAGCTCACCGTGCATCGCCTGCTTCTCCCTCGCAGTCAGATGGAGTTAAACCTGATTAGAGAAGATTGGTTAGATTGGTTAGGAGCCAGTGATGGAGAAGAAGCCTTGGAGCTCTTCTTTCCCATCAGCGGCAGTCTCTAATTAACTCGCAAGAACCTGTGTGTGTGTGTGTGTGTGTGTGTGTGTGTGTGTGTGTGTGTGTGTGTGTGTGTGTGTGTGTGAGACCAGCAGGGTGGGCTCTGGGTCTGATTTGGCCTCTTCAGTCTAGACTTTACTAAAGCGATTGAACTGATCTCAGTGGGAAGGTAAACTCGCAAAGTGTGTTTGTGTCTGCTTGTGTTTGCATGCATTCCCTGCAAGAACCTATATACATACAGGTGTGTACAGTATGTGTGTGTGCGTGTTTGTTTAGTTTCTATGAGAGTGTGTCTGACAATAACACAGGCAACACCGGTCTATTTTGAGGTGGCAAATAAGCATTTGGAAATGAAAGACCTGGATGTGTTAATGCATCGCTTCAGAGCCTTAGGAAATCCCATATCAGCCTGTCTCTGGATGTACTGAAGGACTGATGGGAGGCACAGACTGATCAGTCCCTTTCACGGTTTGACTTTCTCATCACCGTCCCGAATAGACAGGGAAGAAAGTGATCTAAAGCCCGCGTTCCCCCCCGATCCTGCTGTGAATACCGATGCCTTCTTACAGTCTATAGAGCTGCCACATGACAGACAGGGATTAAATAAAACAGGGAGAAGTAACAATACTTGATGTGGCCTTTCACATAAAACAGGGCTTTGGATGAATCCTCTCTTCAAGCAAAATAGATACAGTGACACACACAAGAAATGAATCATGCATTCATCAAAACAAGTAATTTCACAGTTCTGCTATGGAAGCCTCTTTCACAATACACATAGAGAGGTGTGTATTGTTCACACGCTGCATTTAGAGAAGGAGGAATGCCTGTTTTTAAGGCTGAGGGGGTGGAGGGATATCTGCAAATACACACACACACACACACACACACACACACACACACGCATACACACACTCAAACACATACACAAAGACACATAATAAGCTAGATAAGTCTCTCAAGATGATTACAATTCAGTAACAGAACTAGTTCAAGTTACCTGTTAAATTCCTTAATCTAACCATTCAGAAAGAAAATCCCTGCAGACTTGAAGAAGTTTCATTCATGATAAAACATTAACTCGTCTTTTTGATATCCTTATCAATGACAAAAACAGAAAAATTCAGTTACAATACAGTGATACAGTATCTTGTTAGAGTGTTCTTAATGTGAATTTGTTTGTTTTTCTTGGTGGTTGTTCCTTAGCTACTAATGCGCTTTGGGAGTTATATTGAAAATTATGAATATATTAGGAAAAAGGATGAAAAAGTAAATAATACACAATCATATACTGTATAATTACAACAGCTCAGGATTGGTGTCTTAGCCGTCTTGCCTAACTAACTACAAAGTCGACGACATTAAACGCCATAAACACAGAAAAGTTAAGACTAGTTTTGTGTCCTCCATACATTTTTATGAATATCCAACACCTTTATCATTTTAACCTCCCGATTCCCAGCCAAACATGTCTCGCTGTGTGGGACCAAGAAGCCCTTAAACTGTCACCAGACCAGGAAATATCAGCTTATTTTTAGCCGTTTGAGGTCAGCCGTCCTTGGAGCTACCGATTCACAGGGCGTACTCTGTTCTTTTATGAGAACACTTATCTGGGAGGAATGTGGCCTTTATCATTGAAGCTCACAACGCCAAGATCAGATTTAAGGCCAGCAACCCTCTGGAGTGGCATCTTGATGCCTCGTGATGGACGATCCCCCTTCATGGAAAGCCTTTAAATTTCTTCCAAGGGGTGGAGATATGCGAGTGCTGGTGCTGTCAGATACAAAGAACAAAAAGTCGTGATGCAGATGGATGACGATAATGGATCCTGACTACAATATTGTAAAATGTGAAAAGGTAAAATTCTTCTCAACATATTGGAACCAATATCCAGATAGACAAATTGCAAGAACCAAAGAAAAAACACGCAACACAGATAAAATCAACAGTGTTAAAGGAATAGTTAAAGGAATAGTTCGAAAACAACAGCTGTAGTGAAGATTTGCGCTTAATAATGGTGTAAATATAGGTATTTTTCACTCACTGTGCAATCATTTAACTTCATAAAACTTGGATTATGCTTCACAACTTGTATGGAGTCATTTTATGGTCATTTTTTGCTGTTTTTGGAACTCTAAAGAACCAGACCCCACTGTCTTCTGTTGTTTTGGGCTCTCACCCTCCCTGTGTGTTATATGGACAAACAAACTTCACCTGTGTTTCAACTGGCATGAGGGTGAGTAGATAATGACAGAATTCACATTTTTTAGGTGAACTATTCCTTTAAAATAAACATTTCATTGTCAAAATAAGAACAAGCTTCGTCAAAATGTATAAAAAGAAATTCACCATTTTCAGTCAATACTATAAACAACTGATTTCGCCTGTCTGGGCTATTATCACTGAAACCTGAATCAATGGCGCCTCGACAACATGATAGAACTAAAGCCCTGAGCCTTGTTATACAAACCCTCTGGCAGACAGCAAGGAACGCAGATGGCCTTCGTCAATCCCCTCTGCAGCCCTTCTTCTGTACTTCTGATCCCCCTGATCTGAATGTCAAATCCATAATAAGGTGCGCCGTCCATCATCCTCTGTCATCTCTAGTCATCAAACTCGGGAAGATAGGAGGCAGGTAGCTCTTATCTTGCCGAGCCACAGCTGGGCCCAGGCGGACGGCCACCATCTTCGTTTCCTCCACAGACACACACACACAGACACACACACACACACACACACACACACACACAGTCCCATCAACACACACATCAGCAGTATAATCTCTCTTGTCAAAACTTCTGGTCTCGGTTTGTGTCGATTCCTCAAACCCCCCAAAAAATAAAGATATTCAAAATGTGTACTCGTCTTTATGAGGATATTCTGTGCCCACCTCTTCCCCGAATATCTAATAGAGCTATTATTCTTTCAATGTGTAGAGATACATAGCCTGCTAATTAATCAAGATACAAAAGAGTAATAATAGCAGCCAATTAAGCACAAAGATGGAACACCAAGGGCGAAATTTTTAAAAAATTCACGAGCGATCCTTTAATAAAGCCCAAACATAATAAGTAGAGTTTCAGTTAAGGGATATGCATGCTTCGTTTACTTCTTCTTCACTTTTCCCCAAGATAACCATAGCTGGAATTACTTTGCGTACATCAACCTTCCTTTCTTTCTCAAGGATTTCCTTTTGCGGTCTTACATCCGCCGCCGCCGTCCCCCTGGTGAGGACGACCTCCTCTTCCCTGATGTTCATCCTCCTCGTTCTCCTCCCGTCTTCAGCCTGGCCCTCTCCAGTTGGCGCGGCGCTCCTGAGACACCGGCTATAATTAATCAAGTCACATAGGAATGCGGTTACGCTGATGGAAAGTTGGCAAACGGTGAAACATTTTGGGCCCGCATTTTCAGGCGGTCTCAATCAATCTGCCATGTTCCGCAGATGTGAGAGAGTAATGAATATGAATTGGTGCTCCAGAATGAATGAGTTTTTCAGCCTTTATATTGGCAGAATGCCCTCAGGAGGGTGTCACCTGCAATGAGCCGTTTTATAGCCCGCCTTACCGCTGCATACCAAGTGGGGGCCGATTGGCTGTTAGTGCCTGACGGATGCCCATATACATTATTGGAGATTTTACAGCGTATTGACAGGGCGATAATCGCAGTCAAAGTTAAAGGTGATTCATTTAACCCCTCTGCACCAGCACAAAAGCACAAAATGTTAAAAGTCAAAGTCGTTTTGTCCCTGAAGTTGGCGACAAAGTGAGCCAGGCAGTCGTAGCATGAAAAGCACTGACAGATAGGTGGTTGTAATGACTTCTGCCTACCTAAATATTTAGGTTGTTGCCTTTAATCTTGAAGGGAACACGTTAAGCCCGGGGACACAACAGTCAGTTTTGAATCACTGCAGCCAAGTGCTAAATGACTCCACCAAGAGTCATAACAAACATGCTGAGTGCCTGCAGCTCCGTCAAGCTCTGATGAACTTGTGAATTGGGTTTCATTGCCTGGCTTTTGGGTTTTGGAAAGGGTTTACGCACAGTTGCACACAGACACACATAAACATACACCCACACACACACACAAAAAGTGAATGGTGCCACATCAAAAACCTATAAAGCCTCAAAACAAAGCTAGTGTTTCCCAAATGGTTTATTTGGGCACATTGCACTGGTGGGATTGAATCAATTTAAGAAAAAGAAACATGATAGAAAACTGAGATGAAAACGAAAATGTATGACCGTGCAAACATATTTCACTGATCATGTCGCTCTAATGTTCATAACACTGATTCCCTTGATAAAGGCAAGGCACCCTTTCAGTAGTGGAATATTTATAGTTATGCCCACAATAACTTGCCTATTGCCCAGTGCCTAAATTCTCATTTATATTCCCAGTGTACTTTGTATACATACCCAACAAGCATTTGACAGAGATGACAACAGGTGGCCATGTTCAATGCAAACCCAAACGACTACACATTTTTCAAAATATGATATTATTATGGCACAGCAAAAAATCATAGTAAAAGAGCTTTGGAAACGTTTTGAACTGATCTCAGAAAGATATTTAGGTCCTTATTTTACAGAACGATGCAGGCAGCAGATACAGATTGCGGCAGATATCTTGACAATTTTCATTCTGGCACAACATTTACACAGGTGTTCAATGTTGGTGAATGCTTTGCTGGGTTGTGTTTTCAGGATTCATATTCCACAAACTGTCTGCCTAACAGAACGATCTAACCCACCATACTGGTGATAAACTAGATACCCTTATGTACATCAATCTGTGCTTCAATCTTGTTTTATTGAGATGGAGATCAGCTGTGACTGAGCCACACACACACACACACACACACACACACACAGACAGCTCTAACTGAAAACAAGTGCGAGATAAGGGCTTCATTATGAAAAGTCACAACTGATAAAGGCTCACAGTAGAGAGACAGTCTACCTGAATAGACAAATCTTGAAGAAGATCTTTCTGTTTCTGCAGTGTTTCACATGCAGACTGATGAGCAGGCTGCCTGCATCACCCGTCCCATCCAATTAACAAAGATGGGATGAATAAATTTGTTGCCCACACGCCAAAGCTTGTCTCAAAACACTGCCATCCAATTTGCAATAAATTATATGTCTACTAGTCAAATGAGAATATTGCTCAGTTTTCTATCCATTGTTGTCATAGTTAAATGGACAACAGCTAGTGTGTGTGCATGGCGGGCACATTATCTCGTCGGCACATGAAAGATTCCAGCTAATCCCCAGTGAAACAAACATAACAGTGGGTGGACACACGCACACAGGAGCACGCACAGGAAGGCACACACATGTATGCAAAACACACACACACACAAACACACACACACACACACACCCGTTTCGTGCATCTGCATTCACAAACACTTGCTCACTGAGGAGCAAGACATCCTCACTGAACCATGACATTGCAACCCACGAGAAAAGTCATAATTGAAAGTTGAAAATCATCATTATAAGTGGATGTGGCTCTGGTCTCGTAAAAATGCATTTAATTCTGAGTTTGAGGCCTTTGTGTAAAATCTTAGAGTTAGAATGACAACTGGGAAAAGCGCTTCGTAAAATAATACTAAAAAACACATTCATAAGGCAGAGGGAAATGCGCCATAGGGGAAACTGACTGCACTGCAGTGTGATTCGATGGGTTCTGTGTGCTGCACCTCAGGAAGCACCAGAGAGAAGAGAAGAGCATTTTTTTTTATAAGAGCTGCAAAGATTCAGTGCATCACAAAGCACAATTTAGGCTTGGGCAAATAAAGCCACAAAGCTGTTAAACACACCGTGGGGACCTTACATATAAAATAACAAAGTAATATTCCAGATTTTAGTGCTAAATTGATGGTTTTGTGAGACCTTGGTAGGTTAGAATATCAAAAGCACGATGTAAAAACATTCAATCTTCTGCACTCCTCAACTGCTTAGCATTCCAATACAGACCCATTGTAAACTCCAGCTTGCACCCCTTCTGTGGCTGTCCCATTGGGGAACGGATGTGCGTTCATTAATACAACTTTGCTGTCTTCCTCCCATATCTGTGCAACATTAAAAGAAACCAATGGGTTTATTGCCAGTCCATTGTCCAGGCCATTTTGACTGGGGTGGCCGAGGTGGGGCACAGACTCAAGCAAGGGTGGCAATGAATGCGGCATTTAGGAAGGATGTAGGCAGGTCCCAGGTCAGAATTCTGAATTCCGAGTCAGAATTCTGGCTTTAAACTCAGAATTCTGACTTTATTCTCAGAAATCTGAGATTAATCTCAGAATTTAAATACATTTTTCACATGTGGCCCTAATCCTCTTCCATACAAGGCCCAGGTTGAAAACAACCAGAATTATCAGGCATCAACTGTATGCATGTAAAAAAATGTATGCTACTAACATTACTTCTTGGTCTTTATCTTCAGGTGCGTGCTGCATTCCGTTTGGTCAGACATAGTGTTTTTTTCACATTGATCCCTAATTTGGTCTTCTCTTTGCTCTCCTTGGCCTGTTTCTTGGAACTCAAGGAGTGTAGTTTTGGAAAAAGAAATTAACTGGCTTGATGGTCCCACCTCTAACATGGCCATCAGCCAGTCATAACTCAGGATTTTGGGGTGGCACCTGGGGTGGCCAATCAGATTTCAGGGGTGGCCAGTGCCACCCTGGCCATCCCCTAGACACGCCCCTGTTTATTGCCGGGTTCTACAGTGGCCCATTTCCATGCAGCTTCTGCTGGGTCATTAAATATGGATCCTCTCCCCAAAGAGTGTAAGAACTGCAGGAACTTGGGGAGGGGAGAGAGAGAGAGAGAGAGAGAGAGGAAGAAAACTGCAACCAAAGCACAAACATTTAACCTTCTGTCCCCCATGGCTTTAATTTGATCCCTAAAATACAGCATCCTGGAGAATCTTATCATGAACTTTACTTTGTGAATTTAATTTCCCTTCCTCCCAAGCACAGATTCTATGTTTTAAAAGAAAAAAAAAAATCATGATTTAATTTAGACTGCCAGTTGCCTAGATATACCAGTAGCCTCACAGCTAATGAAAAATGTAGACATCTTATTTTATTATCAGGTCCCTTAGGCTATGTTTTCAATTTCCTTGCATCAGTTGCTGGTGAAATACATTGACTTTATGTCAAATATCTGGAGCTTCTCAGCAATGAAAAGCACACAGCCTTATGAGGAGCGATGCTTACAAATACTATGTGAAGGAATACTGAGCAGCGGAGTCTCATGATTTCAGTCAGCAGAGATTACACATGCAATGTCTGTATCTTCTCCCCAGCAGCTCTCGCGCTGCGACAGCCTGCCGGTGAGCACGGCTCCACATGAACATCCTCCATCGCTCAACCCCTTACCCACCTCAATTCACTGACCCTGAAGTTGTCGAGATCTAGGCCAAAGATGTAGGTCATGCCTCGAAATGCCCATGTGCAGTGCTGCAGCATCACTCTCCTTCTCATCTCCGAACGGGACAGAGATCTGAACAAGCCCTCCTCAGTCGCTCACAGGCTGGGGTTGTGAGAAACACCGAATGTTCTTCTCCCTAAAGTACGAGTGACTCAGGCCTTTTATCCTGAGCATCTAATTTGGGATTTTTTTCATCAATATCGTCTGCATTAATGTCTTATAATCCAACAAGTTACCATGTATTTTGGTTTCAAAAGGTAGCAGCAGACTACAGTTAATTTTTTTTTATGTAACCAGGTAATGCAGTCAGACTTACTAAAATCCCATTAGATATAATTCAATATCCACCAACCCAAGCTGAACAAAGTCAGTTTCTCTGATTAATTGGTTTTAATGCTTTCATTAAATGTGTAAAAATGAGGCTCCCTGAAGTGGAGTTTTTAACATTTGGGACACTTCACTTTGAACTGAAGTTGTTTTCAAACGCACCACGTCTCAGAATATGAAAAACGTGCTTCATGATATATTTCAACTAGCTTATACAGTATGTTCTCCTGCAGTGAAGATACTGAGCCCTGATTGGCCGACAGTCCCACCTCCCCTGATTCAGATGCTGCAACCTGCCTGATTGGAACGATTCAATCACTTGTTAGGTAGGATTCCCAATCAAGACATTGATGTGGGGTTATACAACTTGTTCCTCTTCCTGCAAGAATGGCAGCTCGCCTGACTGTGTGTGTGTGTGTGTGTGTGTGTGTGTGTGTGTGTGTGTGTGTGTGTGTGTGTGTGTATGTATGTGTGTGTCATTCTGTCTGCCATATTCCTAGAGAAACAGTACCTGCAACGCCTACCTGAAGCGTCTGTGCTACTTGACATACGCTTTAGAGCTGTGAATTTCAACCGTGTGCCATCGTGACCCAGGAGTCTGCAGGTTTTCATTCCAGCCAAGCACTACAGCAGCTGATTTCACTGATTGTGTCATGATGGCACATGATTGAAAACCACTGTGTCAGACTTTGATAATCATCGACCTGGAGACTTCCTACCTCTTCTTTTTCTATCTCCCGTTTATAATGAGATGTCTTCCACATAAACTGAGACTTTCACACATACACATGACACAGTATATACAGTAGCCTATGTGCAAGTGTTTCATATATTTACGTGTGAGTATTCAGTTGTATGCATGCATGTGTGAGTTTTTCATCCAAGTCGCTCACTCAGAGTGAGTCCTCTTTCTGTTTTGGTTGAGGCTCTGTCTTAGTACTGTAAGTCAATTGTGTACATTTTGCACCAAATTGTACCCCGGGACAAATAGAATAAACACCAGACAGCAACATGTAGAATTAACCAATTTACACCGCAATGGTCTCATGTTTCTACAGCCATTATAGTATGCTATCAAAATTAATTTACGAATGATATATTGAGGTAAATATTCTACATGTAAGGGCGTTAGATATTGTATTTCTACAGGTTTTCACGATCAGGATTAGGATTTCACGTTCAGACAGACACATTTGACACCAGCAGGCTTTCTACAAACAATCTTTTGTCAGGAGCAGATGGAACAAAGAACACGTCAATTAGCCATGTACCTTCCTGTCTCACTAAAAAGACAAAAACAAAGCATTTCAAAAAGACACTGGCATGACAAAAGCCATATTTATGTATGTATTTGTATGTATGTGTGTGTGTGTGCGGACAGGGAGCATGTGTGCTTGTGAGCGTGCCCAAGCTTTCGTCTTGTTTCCGTGTGTCTGCTCAAACTACCACCTTGCCTCGTCAAAGTCAAAACACACGCGACAGTCAATTAATTCAGGCAGCTCCGTCTGATCCATTTCCACTGCAGAGGCCTATCCCACAGAGTGTTCCACAAAGCAGCTGATAATGAGTCGGGAACACAGGGCTTTGTCTTTGAAATAACACTTCTTCTGTGAGCGAAATTCTGTGAAAGTATGATAGGCCTACACACACAATTTGCCAAGTTTCCTGCATAAGAATATAAAAATACACCAGCATGCAACTCGGGGTCGGCAGTGCTTCCAGCAATAATCAAGCGAATTCTTTATGGAGCTGCTGATGTGGTTATCACTTCCTTATGGTGCTGCCTTGGTTTGTCACGTTGATTTGATCTCCGTCCTCATCAGCAGTGGGTGTGCGACGCACTGGGATATGAACTCTGTGGTGACATTGTAATTTTCAGACTCGATGTTAGATGGATGAATGGGTCTCTAATTTCTGACCCTGTTATTATTATTATTATAGTGCACCCACATGTACACACACACACACACACACACACAAACTATCATGGGCCCCAGTTTAATAATCTTAGGCGGCTTCATTAATTATCCTTGTCAATTAGTGTTCCCAAATAAAAGATTCTGGCCTTACATCAACTAGAGCTGCAGAGAGTCTTTCAGGACCATGTAATGCTTCAGCTTCCAGTGGCAAACACTACATCAGCTGCTGTGAACCCCAAACATGACAATGACTCATTTCAATGCCAACGCAAACACACACTCATGCGGAGTTTACCCTTAGAAGCCAATCACTGTTATTGGGCTGTCGCCAATCCGCGCCTGCAGGCTATCTAACAGCACAGCTAAAAACAACCTCGCATCACGCAACACTTAACCACAACACACAGGGAGAGCTTAATAAGATTTCCAGCCGACCTTTGATCTGTCAATCATCTCATCATAGCCTGTGTTGCAGTAAGAGTGAATGACAGCTACATCCGTTCTCAGCCTCGGCCTCATCTCACAACACTGAGGGCTAATCAACACGGAACAAAAAAAGCTGGAACAGTGCGGCTACCATGCTAAAAATGGCAACAGCCTTTTAGTGAGCGGGCATTTACCATGATGTGAAATGATCCATTCTATGTGTTATAATGCTGTAATATCTGACAGGGACAGCAGGCATTGTGGTTATTATCAATCGGTGCGTCTTCAAGCGAAGCACATTTTAATAAGCAGCTATCAGGTCTACTGTTGCTTCATCTCTTATAGGTGTTTTTGAGCGGAAGAGGAGGGAGGGAATATGGCTAGACCTGCAAACTGTCAGGGGAAGATTGATGTATTGTGGAAGGAAAGCTATCAGCAGCAGAGCCTATCAGTTCTTGGACCTGATGGTGGAAAACAACACGGTGATGACTAGCAGTAATGAGGTCCCAGGCTTGTCTGCCTTCCTATGGCCAATGAACCACCTGGGTACCTGTCACGCAGTGAGCCCACTCCCCAAAGACAGACTCTGGCTGAATAAGGATACATGGATATAGGTGTGTTGGGTACTATGTGTGTGTTTCTGTGTGTGTGCATTTGTGTTGAATCCCTCTCCAACTCCACCACACGGCTCTGAGCACCAGTCTTATCACTCTGCCAGAAGCCCATATGTGTGGTAAGCCATAATAATAGCTTGATTAATATGCACATTTAGGATTGGGCTTACATGAGAGGAGCGCATGAGGAGAGACGGTGGAGTCTGCCGCTGGTGTTTTGATGCTGATTATTACATTACGACACAGGCTTGCCTCCCATTGTAAGACCTAAGAGTGTTAGGATGCTTTAAAACAAAATTTCATATTTGTGCGAGCATGTACCTTCCTTTGGGGGGAATTATGGGGGAGGTGTATTGCAAGCTGTTTGCATTTAAATCCCAAACCAAATCAAATCAACTGCATAAGGTGGGAGGAAGGCCAGGGAATGGTAAATATAACCGGATGACATATGAGGTAACGGCATACGATAACAGCTGAGCAGCTGAAAAGGGTTGGAAAATGCTGAAAGTAGGCAGTGATGTGGAGAAACTCTTCAGAGCGCTCTCATATCTGTCCTCAACAGGACATGAGGATATAGCGGGACAGGCTGTCTACACAGAACAAACAGTTCAACGGATTCAAGAGAGATGTTTCCTCTGGGTTGGCTGAGGTGTCTGTGAAATTACAGTGAAAAGATGGTTATTTTGAGAGCAAATGAGAGAGGTAAAAAAGGAAGAAAATTACATAGCAGCTGCTGTGGCAATGCTGTAGGTACAGAGGTACAGCTGACATGACAGGTAAACAGATCTTAAAGGATTATTTTCGACAACCTTATAGTCACAGAGAGACCCTCGCACTGTACAGACAGCCGTAAATGAAGAGCAGTCACGGTCAACCTTACAAATGACTAATACAGGCGCGGCTTTCCCCCCCATTGCTCTTCCACTTGATGTTGCCATTACTAATTCCGGCGCCCAAAGTGTGGCCGCAGACTTCATAAAATGGAAAGACAATTTAACTTCCAGCAGCCATATCATCTGCAGATCAGTTGGCAGCATGCAACATCAAAGCCGGCCGTTTCCACAGCATTTCATAATAACGGCTCGATTCCATTGACTATACTCACAACAGCTCTTCTAATCCAAAAACCTCAGCTTTGTCAGAAAATTGCATCTTTCATTTCCAGGGAACAGCAGCAGGGTAATTAAAACCAGTGAGTAACCATGTTCCTCCCAAGTAAACTGTGACAAAAAGCAGGCGACAGTGTTTCCAACTGTTTGATGACCATTGTTTTCTGACCACGGATAATAACTGCGCCCAGAACTGATGCATGGGAACAAATGTGGAGCACAAAGCAGCAGCGGGGGAGAGGGAGACAAATTTGTGAAGTTATTAAGTAATTAGTGTTGACTTTGTGACAGCAGTTGTAAGATGACTAAGCTGTCTGAGAAAGAGAGCAAGGGAGGGAGAGAGAGAGAGTGGTGTGTGTGTGTGTGTGTGTGTGTGTGGGGGGGGGGGGGTACGTGTCAAACAAGCTCCCAACATGCACCCTGGCATGGAAAAAAGGAGTCTGCTATGACAGTGTGCCCAATTTACTCTTGTTTTGCTTCTGGATCCTACCACTCTCCTCTATTGATCATGCATCCTTCAATCAAGCATAGCACTGTGTTCCTTAGCTTTGTAGTTAGATAGTCTGATATGTCACAATAAGTGTCATCCTAAAAGATCGGGTGTGTTAAACTTGACATCAGAGAATACTGAAAACTGCTGATCAGAAATTCAAAAATTTGAAATATAGAATTTGGGAGAATGAAGAAGGAGACTTTCCTTGCAGTGGGGTCAAAGTGCAATGGAGTTCAAACAGCTGGAGAATTCTTTCAGTCAGCTGCTGCAGATGAACCCACACTGACCGCTGTGCAAACAGACATGGGGAGAACAAATGCTAGGTCAAAATCAAACAAGAGCGCAGCAGAGGATGGGATGGGGGAGGATAGATAGATAGATAGATAGATAGATAGATGGATAGATGGATAGATGGATAGCCTTCTCTGGAGGGGAACGGATGGAATAGATTTTAAATATTTGTTCACCAAAAAATCATACATTTACAATTTGAACAGTTTCAGACCAAAATATGGTGTGCAGTCCATATACTGTAAACTTAGTACTAACAATGAATCCTTGTTGCTGACAGTGTCTTTCCTTATATCTCTATGATAAGTTAGTTCTCTAAGTTAGTTCTCTAGTGTGACTAACAGGACTAACAGTAAGTAAAGCAGAAAATACAACAGAGTAAATAACATGCATCACTTACAGTAGAGGCATGTTAACATTATTGGAAATCGCCTACGACATGTCGGCTCTCCCGCACTTGCTTTCTTGCAATCGAAATCTCACTAATGGGACTCATAGACGACTTGCTAAGCTTTGCAACAGTGGTCAGTGCTGAATAATAAACGGCGAGCACATAATTAAACAACATTTGCCAGATATTACAGTAGATATTACTGTGCACTGAAGTTAATGAACTGATTTCCAGGCTGTTTGCTGGCTCTGTAGCTTTCTCATGTTTGTGTGCAAGTATGTAAGTCAACTTCAAAAAGTTCACCTCGAATCGAGGGAGGCCGCATTGCCTAATTAGGTTTCACCAAGCTGCAGTGTCCTTTCAGAGATAATGACTGCTCCCGAAGTACACTACACACACACACACACACACACACACACACACACACACATACAAAAGGCATCCCCAAACTACATCAGCAAAGGGGAAGCAATCATCGCAAGTCAGGACAACGGACTATCATCATTGATCTTTGCATTGCTCTTTTATCAGAAAAAAGCGACAGGGTATTTTCGGTGGCAGTGAGCCGTGTGCTGATGAAAGAACCGGAGCTGCACATCTGAGGGAGGCAAAATGAGGTAATTGAAGTGATTTCAGCGCATCTCACACTCTCGGGCTCTTATGTGCGAGACTGGAGAGGAGCACTGACACAATGAGAAAGCCAAATCATCTGCTGGCATTGTCAGAAATGATGCAGCATATTAGGAGAATTATTAGACAGAGATCAAAGAGCATCTTAGCTGCAATCTCCCTGTCTGTGTGACAAATTGTCTGTGTGGTGAAATGTTGATCTTCATGTTCTGGTAAGCATTTGAACTTGAGGGATTGTGTAACACACACACACGGTCCCTGAGATTGTGATCCAAGGATATTAAGAGGCAGTCAGCAAGCAACCTGAAATGGCAGTTGCATAATACAGCAAGTGGAAGGTTTTTCATGCCTGCCTGTGCGCAGCAGTGTTCATGTACGGGCATCTTGTGTGCGTTCTTTTGAGCGTGTGTGTTTCATGTGTTTGCATATTCCTGCATTTGCATGTGCTAGTGTTTATGCTTGATTGCAATGTATACATGCCTTCAAGTTTATGTGCATTTATGTGCGCGTGCATGTATGTACGCCTGGGTTCATGTGCCACACACATGCATGCAATGGGTGTGTCTATGTGTGTGACAGCACCAAACGTGGGCAGCGACCAGCAGCCACGTACAGTATGTTGTCCCGGTGCCTGGTGAGAGCCTGCCTACCCTCTCTGTTGAATAATGTAACAAGGGGTGAGTGGAGTGGGTGGTAGAGAAGGATGGCCTCTTCTGAAAATAGACTGCAATGCAAGAGCGAAAGTCTACTTCAGAGCCCAGATACAATAGCACATGGTCGGTTATGGCATCGTTTTTGAAAGCAGTGGCATTTTACAGTAACATGCCAATTAAACACAGAGAATGAAAAACAGCGAAACACCACTATAGCGAGAGGGGAAGAGAAAATAGGTCTTGCCACAGCACAAACTCATTACAGAGGTGTTGAAATCACAATGATTGCAAATACAATGGAATAAAGCCATGGCCGTATTAATAGAGCCTGTTTAATAGGAATTACAAGTGCTGAAGGGCATAATGATTAATGGGAAGATTTCATTACAGGTGAGGTGCTTATTTATGTCTGACAGCTGAGAGGAGAAGAAGGCTACCTCTGCTTGTCATACAAGGGAAGGGGAGTGTGTGTGTGTGTGTGTGTGTGTGTGTGTGTGTGTGTGTGTGTGTGTGTGTGTGTGTGTAGTGTAGTGTAGTGTAGTGTAGTGTACACGAGGGGGATGGTAACCTGCTTCATCTCTATGACAGAATCAGAGTGAGCAGAGCAGGTGAAGCATATAATAGGCGTGCAAACAGCAGCCAGCCCCTGCTATTGCCCTTTCGGACGGTGAGACAAGGACTGCGGGTCACTTCCTTCACACTGTGTTTGCACCCCGGACAGATAGAGATCATCCTCGGTCGTGCTCGCGTTTCAACCCGAGAGTAAAAAATGAACTTGAACTTTCTCCCTGGGAAGCCGGCGTTCAGCGGCGCGTCGGGATGAGGAGCAATTAAATCGAGCGAGAATAACGTGATCCGGAGCGGACGGAGTTGCATTAAAGACACTGGTAACATATTTTAGTGTAAAAATCGGTGCACATGTTTTTGAGAGTTTCCAAGGATGCTGCACTAATCAGGTTTGTGTGCATGTAGTCAGCGGCAGGCTGTTGCCGGTCTTTCCACTCTGTGAGGTAACATCGGCTGACAACCTGCGAGCCTATTTTTAGAAACAATGTTGCGGTGGAGGAATCAATCAAACTGATTCTAAAAAAAAAAAAAAAATGTATCTGAATATCGGCTCCTTCTAGCGCTGCAAGCCTCTGACATTCCCAGCTATGCTCGCCGGGATACCTGGCATCTCTACCTATTTTTTCCTCAACTGATGCCAAATGATGCCTTTTCGCCTCATGCTGTCCAGGAAAGCCAACTGGGGGACTGCAAACTTTTGCACCATGGATTCCGCAACACTTTCCCACAGCAACGCCGGTCGCTATTCTTCTGGGACTTTATGTAGTTTTGTGTCATTTGACAGTCTTAGTATTTCCAAAGAACACTGCATTTTGGGATGTAAATGAAAATTCTTCAATGACAAACAACTGAAAAAGCCCAACAACCAGGAGGCGCATCACTTCCCCCCCCTCTCGCATCCTCTTTACCCCTGTCGAGTGAAAGCACATTTTTGCTGGCTCTTATGGGAATTAAGCACTCCTCCCGCTGCATGCTCCTCAGGAGAAAAATGGCGGAGTCTGAGAGCAGTGAGGTAAGTGTGAGAAATACCTTTGATTTCCCTCACTAAAATGCGAGTGCCTGCTTCTGTGGTTCCGTCGGGGTCCTAAAAAGCGTCCCGCAGCATCTTCTCAACCTACCGTGAGAAGTTGCGTCTCGCACGAATGCGGGATAGCCAGGCTGTCTGTCCAGATAGAGTCAGGCTGCAATCTTGAGTAATAGGCTCCCTCCTCTCTCTCCAAGGCTGCATTTACCCTCGAGAAAACTGGCATTTTGCGCGGAGCAGGCGCCAGACAAGTGAGTATTCCCAGCATCGAGTGCACTTGAAATGTATCATTGCGTTGTCTTACTTGTCTGGATGCTGTTACAATCCTATTGTCGGTTTGTCTGACTCCCAAGGTAAGAGTCTTGTGAGGGATTCCCCCAGCTAAACGAGGAACAGCATCATTTCACTGTTATTTCATTAGAAGATAGGACAGTGAGAGGATGTTATGGGAACGACTGTTACCTCCCCTCCCCATCTACAGCATTAACACCAAATCCTATCCAACAGTAACAGTTTTCTCAGACAATATCTCATCGAATCTGAATCTTTTTGTTGGTCTTGACATATAAAAAGTTTGACAACCCGTGGTCTAGCCTACTTCTTGCCATAAGGAACGCATTATCATTCTGTGGCCGGACGGGACGGGACCGTGTTGCTGCCGCACGGTGCGCTGCGGTGGGATCGAGCCACATGCGCTGTCCAAGGTACTGCAGCACCTTGCGGACGAAAACGGAGAGCGCTGCTGTGTGGGAGTCGGTGGCTTCCTGTAGAGCTGAGCAACAGACGTGATTGCGTTACTTAAGTTTCAGCTATACGTGTCGGTGTACATCAGCGGTTCTCCAAGTGCGGTCCGGGGACCTACAGGGGGGCCCCGAGGGGGTTTCCAGGGGGTCCCCAGGATATAAGGAATAGTTTAAGCATATAGATTTATGTTTTACGGCCCATTCCCAAGCTTAGTAAAGAAAGTAGTGCAATTCTATAGAATGCTAAATCATACCAAACTGCAAAAATCTGCTCAGATGGAGTTCCTTAGGGGGGGAAATCTTATCAAATGTGTTCTAATACGTATCTATTTTGAGGTACTTGACATGAAAAAAGATCTGAAGGCCCTGATCTACATTATAGGCAAGCACATAGATCTAGCTTGTATTTGGGCTATACATCCAGAGGAAGCAGCACAACATGATATCTGTGTTTTATTGAGCTCAGAAATCACATTTGCATTCACAATGTGGCCAGATGAAGTCGATGAAACAGGAACTCTGCTGATTTATCAGGAAGAAAGGCTCGTTGCTTACAGGATTGCGACACCCTGTGAAGTTAGAGGCAGCCTGCACAGCATGCCGCTCCGCCATACATTATTCAACACAAAAGTTCCCTCAAAAGCCAGTTTATTCAGGGAAGGAGCCCTCCTCAGACACTCTAACATTTCATCAATACTCTTTAAGTGTGAGGGCAGCAGGCACCTGATCCATTGTCAGAGGACATTGGATGGATCCCTCGCTTCCTCCGCTCTCCGCTGTGTTGGGATATTGACGGTATTGGAACTGCCTAAGTGCCATGATGGCAGGAGACCAAAGTGCTTCTCTTTCCTGACTATTAGAGGATTCTTGTGTAACATGGAATTATGAATTAAGATCGCGCCCTCCCTACACTAGGTCTTTGTAACTGTATAAAAGTCATAAATGGCATCTTTTTCAGGTACAATTTTGTTAGGACATGCGTTGAAACACTAAATCCTTAATTCAAACTGAATTACCATCAGCATTACAGCGTCAAAGTAGAAGTATAGGACTATAGGACTGTCACATTTTCCAGGAAAGCTTCAGACAGGACAGTATTGTAGTTAAGGGAATACAGAGTATACTTGCTGCTTTCAATGGGCGTAGCAGAGATTATCAGCCTATTGAAATTACCATTGACTTAAAGGGTGACAATATAGCCACCTAATCATCTTAGTAGAAGTCTACCCACTTCCTCAGCCACAACAGTGAAACAGGTGCAAAGAGACTCAGACCACGTAACAGAAAGACTAACAGAAGAATGTCCTTCTCACATAACAAGGCTCACCTTAGTATATAGATTAGTGTTCAGTCAGAAATAGAACTCCAAATGTGTTTATCTGCCTCATGGGTCAACGGCAAGGACATTTGCCACCCTCTCTTTCCAGTGTCACAGCCTCTCAGTTAACATTTGCTGCAGCTGCTCTCTCCTCCTGACACAGCAGCACACCTCAAATCTCCTCTGATCTCCCCCTTAACGGCAGCCAGCAGTTTTCTTTCGGCTTTCTGCAACTTTTAGCATATACTCATCTGATTTCTGGAATCAACTCAGCATCCATAATCGCCTCTTCCCTGGGCCCGTCTTGTAATTATTGACTCGTTGATTCTTGTCTCGGAGTCAGCTGTTTTTATTAAATCCTGCTCTACTCCTTTTGCTATATAATCATTTTTTTTATTTTTAGAATGAAGATTGTGAATGGCATATTGGCAGCGGATGCCCTCACTTAATCTGCAGTGTTTACACCCAGGAGTGTATCTGGGAGTTGGCCAAGTCTAACTTTTGACCAATACCTCAACAGACATATTTTTATGGCATTTCCAGGTATTGGCTTTCAGGCATGACTGCACATTATGGGAGTGAAGAAATCTACTAGTGAAATTACATCTTCAGCCAGCTAGATCTCAGCTGGCTCCTTGATAATTCAAATGATTAGCATACTATCAAATGTCCTCCTTTGGCAGGCGGAGAAAATATCCAATGCACTGTAAGGGGCATTCCCTCTCCAGTTAACATCACGTCTTGCCTATGAGGAGAAGAGGTTCAGCAGTATTCCTTTTCATGGTGACTCCCTCATGAACATCCATAAAGCATGAGATCTATTATATAACAACATCAAAACCCTCTGAACTTGACCAAGCAGAAAAATACGAAAGCTCTGATCCAATCGAAAGCTATGATCCAAACATAAATTTCTCTCAATGTTCAAGTGAATTACACTCCCGATTGTCTGTTATTTTCCAGATGTAGGGCAGTAAACGGCTAATGTCAGTGGTTCTCCGCTTGTTATGCCCTTTTCAAAAGGCAGGCGTTTCATATGCTTTTACTTGCAGCTTTTACCGATATACAAAGCAAAACATCTAGGGACGGAGGAGCAAACGATTGTGTGCTCACGATAAACCCAAACAGAGCTTACAGTTATTTCCTGATCGATATTTTACAAAGTTCACACAATTTTAGAGCATTAGGTTTTTTTTAAGATTTATTTTTGGCATTTTTATGCTTTATTCAACAGAGTTAGTGAGAGAGAGACAGGAAGGCATGGGAGAGAGAGGGGAGGACATGCAGCAAATGACCGCAGGCCAGATTCGAACCCGGGTCGCTGCGGGAATGACGCATTAGGTTTTTTATCCATGTGTGGATGTTGCAGCTCTATAAGTGAACACCAGATATCCAACTAACCCAGGTCACCCTCGGTGCGAATACTGTGCGTGAATCAAGATCGGTCTTTGTGCAGACGGCACTTGCTTGACACTTGACATCCCTTCCCATTTCATTCCAAACCCAGCAGGGAACAAAAAGAAGAGGACAAAGGTAAAAATGATGGGCATCTTAAAGGCATCGATACCCGGGCAGAAGAAAGGAGCAAAAGATACAGGAGAAGAATCGATTCTCTCAAACAAGGAAAAATCAATGCCACTGGCAGAAATCAGAGTCCAATTTTAAGTCCACTAGGTCTATGTGCCACAAAGACTTTAGAGAATGACTTTATCTGGGAGTAACCATGAGGCTTTTTCCACCTTATTGACTGTTCAATCAAGAGAGACTAAACTGAAGGCTGAATTTACAGAAAAGGTTTTGGCGATTAGAGGAACAGTTTAAATTCCAGCAGCAGCATGGTGATTGGTTCCCAGAACATGTGGTGAGATCTGATTGGTTACATGTAAATTGAAGAACCAGGAGATAGAAGTGTGGGAAAGAAATTGACACCATGGGAAAATACCTTATCCCTAAGACTAGGGAGAGAGTGCGTGAGAACAGTAATCTTCCTGACTGAACTTTAACTATAGCTTCTTCAGCTGCCCAGAGTCATGTGAGCCTTTCCATTTTTCATTCTCCCGGATAAAATATTGACGAGGCTGTTGTAATATTGAAGCATCACTATCGGTCGACTAAAGACACCAAGTATTTTTGTCCACCTTGTCAATTATTTAGCCGCCTGAATGTTGGAGTGAGAATGGATGGCAGAATGATATATCTCTGGCTTGTACTGGGATGCTGGTCCCCTCTCTCTCTCTCTCTTTCTCTCTCTATCTCTCTTTCTCTCTCTCTGTCTCTCTCACACACACACCATGGCCGGACCTTCCCAGCAGGCCTTACAGGTGATAATCAGAGCATTGTAGGAGTGCCTCCTGTGCAGAGCGGGGCTCCTTGCCTTCTGCTTCCTGTTGACAGACAGACTGACTTCCTTCAGTAGTCGGAGCATGTTGGTGAACCCACCAGCAGCTCCATGGGAGAGCAGCCTGACAGATGAACTGAGAGGCATGAGAGGAGATGGAAATAATAACGGCTGATCTAAGCCAATCACTGTCCGTGAGGTGAATGCAAACTGCTTCGCCCCCTCTGACATTGTTGATGCATTAGGTTGCAGGGAAGCATATAAATTATTACCCATCATGCAAGTGTTTTTGTCTGTCACTCCAAAGGACGTTTGACTGTAACCCTGACAAAAGCCTATTGGCCTCAGGCATAATTCAGTTCTTTCTTTCTTGCTTTCTTTCTTTCTTTCCCTCTGTCTTTCCCTCTCTCTCTCTCTCTAGCAACCACAGCCTCAGCCACAGCCAATCCGCATCATCCCATCCCAATCGGCGCAGCCCACCCCGCTGCCCAAGCCTGTGCCCTCCATCCACCATGGCCCGCGGCCTCCGCGCCCGCCACACACGCCCCACGCCGCCAGCCTGCCCACCTGTCCCGGACGGGGCAAGATGGCCAAGTTCCTTAATCCAGAGGAGATGACGTCCCGGGACTACTACTTCGACTCTTACGCCCACTTTGGCATCCATGAGGTACGGCCGCTGTTTCCCATCGTAATGAGAACCAATCAATCATATATATCAAACATATATGTATCCTAACTTCTCTGTCTAATATTGTCACGGATGGATAGATAGATGCATGAGTAAATATGTCCCAGTCATGCATGATCCTATATTATAGGAGCATCTATAGGCCCTAAATTTGTATGAGAGGGTAAATCTTCTTTCTTTCTTTCTTTCTTTCTTTCTTTCTTTCTTTCTTTCTTTCTTTCTTTCCTTCTTTCTTTCTGGCTTCCTTTCTCACTAACTAATATTTCCACTATTCAAGACAATATATATATTTCTACGTGGTTACCTTTATTCTCAGAGATCAGCTGCGTCGTACAGAGGAGAAACAGAGAAAGGCTTAGAGAGAGTATAAAGAGCAAGTTCCAAACGCGACCTGTGCGATGGGTTTTGTTCTGTTGTATTTTTGGAATGTAGGTCAGGTGGATTTTTTTTTATCATTTCTGCTTTGTGAATATGCTTCGCACAGACATACATGCACAGGGCGAGAGAGACAGACGGGGAGAGAGAGATGGCTGCGACAGAGCCTGAGGCTCATGGGGCTTATTCAGTAACACCAGCTATGGTTTTAAATGTAAGGTCATATGTCTGAGTTGGAATAGAGTAAGATTACGGGGATTGAAAGGGGGCTGTCTGATATTTGCCACTGCTGCCCTAGAATCCCGAACACAGATACAGCAGCAAATCCAGAGCACGACGTCTAGGCAGCAGATTCTTTTTTTAATTCACTAACAACAAATTGACATTCTCCTCAGGCGGAAAGCATGCCGGCTTCTTCCTGACATTAGCTATTTGTCATGTGCTCAAAACAGGAGATGTTGAAGGACGAGGTGAGGACGCTCACCTACAGGAACTCCATGTACCACAACAAGCACGTCTTCAAGGACAAAATAGTGCTGGATGTGGGAAGCGGGACTGGGATCCTGTCCATGTTTGCAGCCAAGGCCGGGGCAAAGCACGTGTATGGGGTAAGACATGCTGCCTCGCACTGGAGTGTTATCATGCTGAACCATCAGGATCAAATCACTGTGCTGTGGAGCCTAGCCTGACAAGCTGCTTGCACAGACCCTATGTGTGTGTATGTGGATGTGTATGTCTATGTGTGTGTGTGTGTGTGTGTGCCTAGCTTTCTTTGTATCACTACATACATGAATTTTGCAGTGTTTCTGTCGGACTCCCTTATCTTGGAGGTATATCTTGTCTGACAGGCAGGTGATAAAAGTGTGTGGCCTCTCAGGCAGGTTGACAGGCTAAGCCCTTGCTATTTGAGAGCTCTCTGCCTTGTTGTGTTCTGGAGCAGAAGTAATGTCCACTCAGGGCGTCTATCTGAGAATACAGGCCGGATGCGGACCACTAGCTTGGGATAACCCACGTGGAACTTATTTTTGTACGGTGGCTGCAGACAGCATACATTTGCTTTAGGGGAGGAATGATTAACTTAGAATTGCCAAGGGGCTTTCACTGAGTCACTGCTTGGGCTTTTTGTGTTTGCGTATGTGACTTCGCCTCACTTCGCATCTTTGTTTGCATCTCTCTACTCCTGTCTCTCTCTCTCTCGTCCTGTTTATGCACTTTAAACTGTCAAAAGTTTGGACACACCACATTTTTCTTTATTTTGACTATTTTCCACATTTTAGAATAATAGTAAATACATCAAAACCATGAAATAACACAAAAGGAATTATGCAGTGATCAGAAAAGTGTTAAACAAATCAAAACTATCTTCTCTTTTAGATTCTTTAAAGTAGCCGCCCTTTGCCTTGATGAAAAGGCAAAGGCTTTGGAAAGAAATTCACACATAGGCATCAACTTCACTATTTATTTGTCTAAAAAAAAACAATTTCAAGCATTTAAGCATAAGCCTTTAGATCAAAATGACTTTAACATAATGAAAAACATAGTACATTCAATCAGGTGTGTCCAAACATTTCACTGGTAGTGTATCATTTCAATTTATGTTTCACCTCACATTTGTTTTCCTGCTATCTGTCCATCTGGCAGCGTGTGTTATTCATGTAAGCGGGGTCATGACTTTTCATCCAGGGATGCAGTTCACCTTTGACTGTCAGGCTCTCATTCTGAGCTGTGGACCGGAGGCCCCATACCTTTATCATATCCGCTGCTGAAATCTTCACATGAAAGATGGTGCTGGGAGGTGAAAGATCTGGGCTCTGGGCCAAATCTCTCAAACAGAGCATCATTCTATCATATGGACCTCGTTAAACAAAAAGGGAGAGTGATAACCTTAATCCTGAATCCACAGAATACCAATAAAAGTCCTCTCTGGTGCTAGAGTCCAAATCCGATATCCTTCTGCTAGCATCAAATCAATAAGATAACCTCTGATATATTGCATTTAACATCACATATTAACAATATTTGTGCTGGTGTGAAGAGTCGGCAAGACAGCTAGAGCCAATACTCCTGACCCGGCATCCAACTAGCTGCTTCATTCACATACAGTTTAGTTTTTTTGCTCTTCTCTAGCCCGACTCATTTCCAATTTACAACTCTCAGTTTAACAGCGCTGACAGACAGGGATAGTGCCGCGACACCTAGGCAGAGTTGGAAACCTGTCCTTGCTCTGTCTCTAGAGAGGAGCATCACTGTGAGTCTGCAGGGACCGCTGCAGTGACAGTGACTCTCCCTGACACCGGTGAGAGCTGCTGAGGCAGAGTGTGAGGGGCCGCTCGCTACAAACACACCCAGAGGGGCTCGGCACTCCCACTGAAGCGTGGCGCTGATGGACACATGGCTAATGGCTGTCTCTTCTTCGCAGAGCTGCGGAGAGAGATGAGGAATCATTGCCAATTAGAGGGTTGGTGCTTGCAGCCCTTTTGACCACGCACAAACAGCGCAGGAATACACACGTGCACACGCACACACACACACCTGGTGCGACTTTAGGTATACCTGTTTGTTTGCTCATGATACAGCCCCGTTCTTGATGGATAGATGCATTGGTATAGCCTGGTTCCAGACTCCTGAATCGCGTCCCGCCCACTCCCCAGAGAGTCTGGTGTTGCTCTAGTCAATGGCTTGTTCCAGCTCAGAGAAACAATCGAGCCAATCAGCGCCTTTGTGGGCATTTCGGCATAATAGATGTGTTGAAATCACCCACAACATATTCTCTTTGCAAAAATGATATTTTGGTCAAAATCGACCGACATTCTTGGTAAAGTTGGTAAATACATCAGTCACTAGTGATTGATTAGGGGGAAATCAACCCTCCCCACACAGAAACCAGTCAACTAGGAGGCAGTCTCAGGCTGAATAATGGAGTGGTAACAAAATGGCCATTCAGTCTGAATATCATGCTAGTATTGGTATGTCCTATGCTAGCAGATGATAGGCATACAGACAGAAGGCTATGGGCACCGCCAGCAGCCCACTGACCAGTCCTCTACTAACAGGCAGCAGAGAGCAGGAATGCTCCAGGGAGGCAGTACCAGTGTGGAGTCCCTGCATGGTGCATGTACACTCAGGGGGGAAATCACAGACCTCAGCTGCCGAGGAGAAAGCACTTGTGCTGAGGCCAGAGAAGCATTTCTAGCTTCACTTCAGTTGCAAAAAAACAAAAAGAGCAGCAATATCCAGGATGATATCCCTTAATTTGTCCATCTCACAGTCAGCGCGCCGCTTATAGAGCATGTCTAATCAGTTCCTGCCCCAAAAATAAAAGCCGCCACATAGATCTCGTTCTTCCATGGGAGGCCGAGGCACAGCTGGGCCCTTCCACCTCTAGGTCTGCTCTTTATGTGAGGGTCCCAGCCTGGCCTTAGCCCTTTATGATCCGGAGCACCAACAGTTCATTAAAGAGCCCTCTGCTTGATTGGGACCAGATGGAATATCTTGCAGCTTGAATAAGTTCACACACACTCCCAGGGTGAGCGGGACACAGCGTGCACACTGAGGTGAAAATCTATACGCTGAGGATCCTTGATGCTTTTAGGGCTCTGTATTGACAGACGTCCCCTGCTGTCTTTTATTTTCTTTATTTTCTTATTAAGGCTGCTCACTAGAAGTGACACCCAGAGTTGATGTTGATGAATGAAGGACCTTTATTATATTACAACTCTATTATTGCTGGCAGCTCAATACATCAGCCATGTCAGTGCTGCAGTGTTCTGTCAGTGCTCTGCATTGGAAGGCAGGACAGGAGGGACAGAATACATAAAGCAAAGGAGCTACAGGCTCACAGAGAAAAGAGAAAGAAACAGAGGGTGGCACAGAGATGGGGGGGGGGGGTGGAGTCGAAAAGTCAGGCAGATTGAACGAGGAAGAAAACGCGGCAGGGATGCTGCTGAGAGGAGGGACATGTTGTGCCGATATTGCAGGAGGTGTTGAATTTAATAAAGGGGAAAAACAAGATGAGATATGTGACATTTCACAGTGAATGCTCCTTTAGTGATTCGATGCTGAGTCACTGATGAAGGAGAGTGACAAAACATACACAAAGGACAAACAGTGATGAGAAAGAAGGAAAGAAGGAAAGAAAGAAAGAAAGAAAGAAAGAAAGAAAGAAAGAAAGAAAGAAAGAAAGAAAAAAGTAAGAAAGAAAGAAACCAGAATGAGAAAAAACGGAACACTCTAGCATTGTTAAATGTGTTTTTGCATCTTGTATCTGTCACGATGCAGCTTTCAGAAGTATTGCTGTCTACACATCTGCAGGCATAATTTCTACAGTCTGCGGTCGCTTCAGCTTATTATCACACAGTGTTTGAGATTGCTGTAAGATGTGATGCTGTGTGGGCTGCTCCTACATCATTGCAAGGCTTTTTTTACTTCTAAAACCTCGCTACAATATATATCTATTGGTGATATTTTTTTATACCGAACAGGAAAATTATCAAATAAGTCTAGTTTCATTTTTTTTTTTTTTTTGGCAACATAAAATCAGATGGGAATTTATCTTAACACACTTTTGCTGTGTTGCCTTCCTGCTTCTTCTGCCCGAGGGGATGAAGACCTCCGAGGTCTCATCCATCACTCTGCACCTCCTGTTGTTCCGGGCCACTCTAGCTTCTTTTAATTCTCTGTCTTGAGGGAACCTCTTGTCCTTCGCACTGTACTTACAGCGGAGTGGACTTCTCCTTCTCTTTTTCTCTCTTCCTAGCGGGTTTCTGCCAATTAAGGTTGAAGAGAATCCAAAGATCTTCTCAGCGTTGACAATGGTTGAGTAGAAGCAGGAGAAGGCGCCAAGCTTTCAATGGCTTTGCCTCAACCAAAGCGCTACAGAAGAAGCTTCAGACTGAGGCATTCACCTTCATGCTTTCAGCTCTCTGTCAGGTGTCCCTTGATGCTTTATATTTTCTGTGAAGTGACACTCTTGTGCAGACCTTGAGAACGCATCTCAGACACATTTTGATGGGCTGGGTGGAGAGACAAAGATTGCGATTCAATTTGCACTTCTATACAGTCAAGGGACTTGAACCAACTGCCGCACCTGATACCTGAAGCCAAACTGTGTCTTCAGTCGTGAGGATCACATTACAGAGAGTTTTATTGGACACAATCCCCAGTCATTGGAGGTGCTACAATGTCCTCAGTCACAATCCAGTAAGAACTCCTTTCAGACAGAAGTGGGAAGGCTGACTGGATATCAACACGGATAATCAGAGGATCAAAGCTCTTGGGCACAAATGTCAGCCCATAAAAGAGTTCATGTTTCAAATAGTCAGTGTTAATTTAACTTTGAAACACTTCCAATCAACACTTATTAACACTTGAAAATTTGCTTCGTATCTGCAACCCAGATATCATCCTTTAGAAGTAAAGGTCTTTGAGATTTGTCAACTAGCTCCATTTAGGTGCAGATGCAAAATGGATGAATGAATGAATGACTGACTGAATGAATGAATGAATGAATGAATGAATGAACAAATGAACAAACGAATGAATGAATGAATGAATGAATGAATGAATGGAAGATTTAATGGATGGATGGATGGATAAATCAACATCATCCAGAACATCAGAGGTACAACGGTAATTAGGGAATATAGGGAATGTGAGGCTATGTCTTTACTTGTAGACATTGTATATTGCATTAGTGATGTTAGTCCATTTTTCACTGTCTGTTTTCATGTATTCTTTCTATGTTTCCTCTACCAGATTGAATGCTCCAGTATATCAGAGTACTCAGAGAGGATCATCAAGTCCAACCACCTGGACAGTGGTAAGATGCTACTGCACTTCATCCTCAGAGAGAGAGAAAGAGGGAGAGAGAGAGAGAGAGAAAGCAACAAGATAGGTTGTGGTAGTGGTGGAGGTGGAGGTGGTGAAGCAGGAAGAGGCAGGAGGGAAGGGTAGCAGACGTGAGAAGTATGAGGAAAAGGAGGTAGCGAAGGAAAAGAGTATAAATTGTGGATGAGGAGTCAAGTGTGAAGACAGAGAAAGAAAAGGAGGGAAGGGTGCAGGAGGAGGGGAACAGTGCACAGTGAAGAGGATTTTGAATGGCTACTGAGGATAGTTGAGTTATGATGACCTTGTTCACCTCATGCTGCTCTGGACAGACTCATTTGTATTCATTCTTACAAACACATTTGCAACTTACATAACTGCACAGCGCACATTTTGTGATAGAAGCCCTGCAACTTTCAAAACAAGTTTACTGCCAAGCCGCTGCCAAGGCATCCACCAAATAATAGCTCCATAAACCACGTTGTCAGCAAAATTCATAGATATGAACCTATGCATATCAAGTACGTAGAAGTAATTGAACGGGGAGTTAACACTATGTTCTCCTGTCCTCCTCGCTGAGTTTTGGCACATCAAGGACAGTGAGTAAGCATGAAGCAATCACTGGTTGGAGTAACAGGGTTCACATGTCACGCTGACAAGGACTTGTGTTACCAGGGAAACTGTTCAATAACTTCTTGCAGAGGTAGAACAAACGAGGCTGATGTCAGCTAATCTCAGGCAGGGCAAAGGCACATTCTTCTTTTGTCGACCCCAGCTGGGCTGATTTCCATAAGTAAAGCACATATATTGTATGAGTGGATGTTGAATTGACACACACAGAATGACATGTGGAACTGAAGCTCACCATTCACAAAGCCCCAAATATCCATTGTCCACGTGCTACATTTATAAAATGGTGTTACATTATAGCAATTCCTACCAATTTCATTCCTGAGCACAGTTATATAATAACACATTTACATTTTCATTGGCTTAACGGATTCTGTGAATGTGTAGATGAGGGTTATTCAAATCTTTCAACTGTGTTTACATTCTTCAGTAATTTCCATCAATCAGAGCACTTTGTTCTGGTGTGTTGTTCTGTTCTTGCGTCTCAAAAGACTTGATTATGTATTCTCTCAGATAATGTTGATGTCTTGCCACTTGGCATATTAGTTATGCATGTATGTGTGTGATTGTTTATCTTCTGATATGTTATATTAGCTTTTCCAAGAACGTGTTACATGTCCCACATACACATTTACACATATTTAAAACTTCATTATTTGCAATTTTAGTGTTTTGTAGGACATGTTTTCTTTTGATCATGCCAACAATATGTTTTAGATCATGATCTACAAGCTGCGTTGTGTGTTGCAGTGATCACCATCTTTAAAGGCAAGGTGGAGGAGGTGGAGCTTCCCGTTGAGAAGGTGGACATCATCATCTCTGAGTGGATGGGCTACTGCCTCTTCTACGAATCCATGCTCAACACCGTCATCTTTGCCAGAGACAAGTGGCTGGTATGCTGTGTGGCGTGTGTGTGTGTGTGTGTGTGTGTGTGTGTGTGTGTGTGTGTGTGTGTGTGTGTGTGTGCGTGTGTGTGTATATAACACTTATACAAAAGTATTTCACAGCTCAGAGACACCCGTGGATCTTGGTGGAGCACTGTACTTCATGTAATTAACCTAAGCTGCAATTCTATAATGTGTTACAACTGTGAATGTAATGACTTCCCATTAACAAAAACAAAACATTAACGTAATAACAGTTTGCAGCAAATCATGTAATGATCCTGTTAATTTAATAGATGTTTCCTCCAGCTAATGTAATAACTTGTTTCTTTTTAACATATTTATTATATTATTGTGTTTTACATAACTGAGAAGTCTAAAATTCAAAAATGAAATAACTGAACTGATTATCTAATAACAATCAAAATTCAATACACATTAGTCATCCATTTACAGATCTGGTGATTAACTATGGTGCTACATCTGAAAAAGGGATGAATATGTATGGAAGAAGTATTTGGTGATTTATATAAATGGATTACTTTTCCAAAATGTCAACCTTCCTGTAATAAAATCCAATAATGCAGTAATTTCTACATTAACAGGAAAAAGTAACTCTAATAGGTAGGTCAATTTTATCACATTAATGGGAAATTTATTACGATTATTACACTATTAACTGCAAAATGTTACTACATTAACAGTTGTAACACTATTACAATCTGCAAGTAGGGGTAACGATAAAACATCAATAAAATGAACTTGCATTAGACTTTCAAAGAGTTGAAACAGTTGAGGAATGAAATGTCATGCATGCTGTAATGTAGACCTTTTACAGTGTGTTCAGGATTAATTGCTGTGTTATTTCCCTGCTTCATCTGTCAAACAGAAACCAGGTGGATTAATGTTTCCCGACCGTGCTGCTCTGTATGTGGTGGCCATAGAGGACAGGCAGTATAAAGACTTCAAAATACATTGTAAGTTCAGTGTGTGTGTGTGTGTGTGTGTGTGTGTGTGTGTGTATTACTCTCTGAACTCTGGATTCTGAAACATTGCTGTGTCTCCTACTGTACTTGGTGTACTTGGCTCTGTTTCCCCTAGGGTGGCTATAACCTGGATTATGTTTCTGCTTTGTTAATGAACCGTGGATGTAGAGCAGCATCAGCACCCCCGCATTACACTCGCACAAACGTGGGCGCACTCTCTCTCTCTCTCACACACACACACACACACACACAAACACAGCACAGCTAATGCTTTTGAACTTTTCCTCAGGCGTAACACCGGAGGCGATGATCGATATTATAAGTCAACAAGCCTCTCCATCTCAGTATCACCCCACTCTACACTCGCCAGGAGGACTGTGGGCGATTTTTCATTCCTCGATGCTGGACACAAAGGGTTAGAGCGGAGCCAAAGTCAGAGTTATGCCAGTGCAGAACCTAGATGACAACAGACACAGAAGCAGAACAATAGCCCATAGACCTCCTACTCACCCACCCCCATACATCTGGGAATTACACAACCACAATGCACCAGACAATATCCTGAGAAAGTCATACCACATTGGCTCGCTGCTTTGCCAAGCGTTGCAATGCAACACTTGCATTTTTTCTCTGCCATTATGCCGTAAGTGGAGAGTTTACATGTGGCCAGACTGGAATGAGGGGTGAGGCAAGTGCACAAATTGACCACAAACTTCTTTCTCCCCAGGCAGATGTCCTAAAATGACCTTTACATTGACTTGGAAATGGGTTTCTCAAACACTCTAGTATTCTAAGAGCATCCTGCGGTCATTAGTGCTTCTCTGGGCCGCACACCGCCTTAGTTAAGTGGGCAGCGGGAAATGCAAATACAGTACATTACAAAGTCCCAGGGGGGTTTGTGACCTGTTCATTATCACCGACCGCCCGATACACTCAAGTGCTTCTGTCCTTATGGGCCACGGTAGAGATGTTTGCTCACACACTATCTTAAGGAGCTTAATGAATAATGCATATGATCACTTAGTTTAAGGAGTGAGGAGAATAGAGGCAAGAGGGGGCTCTCTGTTCAAGTAGGCCCGTGTTCACAAATCAAATATAACGTGATTTTGTCTTTCAAAGTGGGATACCTTCTCAAAATGACAAGCAGTCCGGGGAAATCTGCACTCACACACAGTAGTGCTTTTTTATAGCTGCAACCCAGCAGTTATTTATTCAACTGTCATGTTGGGTTGAAATATTCTATATGTATTTGCTCCATTCATATTCTGTCAATTGTTTAAATGAGTTATGTTTTGCCTCTGCCACTTTCACATGTTTTCGTAATTTCCAATCAGTCATCTGAAACCATGATTCATAATTAACATATTGATGCTGTATTCACCAGGGTGGGAGAACGTGTATGGCTTTGACATGACCTGTATCCGTAATGTGGCCATGAGGGAGCCACTGGTGGACATAGTGGACCCCAAACAGGTGGTGACCAACTCCTGTCTGGTTAAGGTTAGTAACATATTGATACTATTTTGGATGATAGCTATTAAGTATTTAGAGACACCAATGCCTGACATGTCAATAGAGCTAATGCAATAAGGAAGAGGCTTGCATTACTCTCCATAGTGTACACAATGTTCTTTCACCATGTGACACTATAATGTGCTGGTAATTTTCACCCTATCAATCAGGAAAGTATTACATACTGTAGGTTGCAGGCAGTGCATGAGTGCATACATTTAAGCTGACAATGCAATACTGCAATGATAAAAAACACCAACCTATCAAAACATCATTACTTACAGAGGTATTGCTAATCAAATGGTGATCCATAAATGACACAGCAAACAGTTGGCACCACTTTCTACTGCCAATTTACTCGTCAGCTCTTCTGGAAAATTGAAAACAGTGCCTGAGCTGACCGTATGCAGTGAGAATAAGTAATTAGTGAATTAGCAATTGTAAATACACTAGCGGTTGTTGATCCCATAGGGAATGCAAATTATAGTGTATGGCGCTCAACATCAATACATAGATTCTGGCATTTATCTATCACCTATAATGATCCAGTGGCATTCTGTATGGTATGCTGTGAGTGGTGTGATGTGTGCGATGTGGCTGTTGTCCTGTCTGTGTCCCTCACAGTGCGGATGAGGCTGATCAGGACTGTGCCATGCATGTCAATGGCAACCCGTCTAGACTTTCTGATTGCACGCCTTGTCATGGTGACCTTCTTATCGCTGGTATTGATTGGACCGTTCTGCCCTATCCCACCTCAGCACTAGTGAATATTGCTATGTGCTCACACCTTGACTTCAGTGTTGTCTCTTTCAAATGCTGCTGATGGTCAAGCGCTCCAAATTTCGAATGCTGTTGGATATCAAAGCAAACAAGCAAAGAGATTATTCATGAGCGCTTGTTTTTGATATAGATTTTGATGACGCCGCTGCTGATGCTGCCTGTCGTTGGACCTTATGAATAAAGAATGTCTGAGGAAATTATATTCCACTGACAAGCATTATTGCCGTCGAACGGATTATTGAATGACCTTGTTCAAGTTGTATATTCTAGAAGTAGTGTACATAGGACCTTATGTTATTGAACTGTTGCTCAAAACTTTGGAAACACTGTTTAATGAAGATCATTAGCAAATATAATCCTAGAGAAAGTTATTAATTTAGCATCAGTGTTACTAAAAGTTTTATTTTACCATGAGACACTGGGATGCATTATATTGCCGTCTTAAACGTTGAAATGTGACTTTGTGAAGTTTATACTGCATGACCAGATCTGGCAAAAGCTTTTTTATGGGAGGGATTGTTTGTTAAGGATAGCAGGGGGAGACTGAGTTTATTATTGCATTGTTTTTATTGCCAACAAACATAAGGCACGTTTCTCCGCAGCAAATGTGGCATCTGGCACCAAAGCCAGTCAGCCCCCCCCCTCACCCCCCTAGCAGTGAATAGCTATTAGCACAGATAGTGCATAAACAACATTATCACATCTCCACCTACATGCTTTCCCTGCAGCATAGGTTTCAAATGAGTCGGACTCCCCTCTATTGCTCAGTAATGAAAGCTAACGTGATTTCCGGGTTGCTGCAGTGCTGTTCACACGTGAGAGTGAACGCAGCTCTGGAACGACATGTTCTTCTTCTCCCCTCCAGGCTAGCAGGCTGATGAGGTATCAGATACCCTGTTAAACTGACTGGAACCGGGGGACATGTAAAGACGGGGGACGTCATTACCATGCAGGACTAGCACCTGGAGCCTGACAATAGTTAGAGCTCCCAGACGACCCCAGCCTCCCTCTCCTGGTCCCCAATGGATATAAGGATCTTGGCGCAGTCCCAGTGGGGTTTAGAAGTGATCTTACATCTTTTTGCAGGTGGCAGGCAGCTGTTCATGTACTTCTCGACGTTGGTCTTTTGGCCTGGTTTTAGTATCGCATGTCACATCACCTGTCCAGTTTTCTGGATTTGTTTCTGCAGCATCTTTAGCTAAAACTTTAGCTCAAAGAGGGATAGTGTGTGATAATGTAAATCAGACTTAGAATGAGCAAAGAGCCTAGATAGAGATAACAGAGATAGAGATAATCAAATCAAATTAAGTACGTAAGTAAGTAAAGTAAGTACAATCCAATAAATTGGATTGTGACACCGTTGAGCAGCATGTTACCAGACCATACATTTCCATGCTTTCATGGTATTTACTGAGGCAGGGTGAGGCATGATACACCAAAATATATAATATTAAACTAATAATTCACTGCATTTTCACATAAATAGATCAATTTTGCTTCTCTCTGCTATACCCAGTTCTTACATTTGCTGTTCTAAACACTGTGAAGTGATGCGTTTTACATTTCCAGTAGCAGAAACCGAGGTTGGTTTGGAATAAATAGAAGAAGAACTGGGTAGTTAGCATGAGCAGTGATAGCCACCATGGCTGAACAGATAAACAAAGAGCGCCACCTACAGAAACTCAAACTTCATCAATAGAAAATCCCAGGAAAAAGACGTCACAGTACTGGACTGTTTGATTGACAGGTGAAGTGCAGTGCAGAAACACCACAGCAATGAGCGCTTATCAAAGATGCAATTCATGATTCAATAATAAAAAGGGGGGACTTGCAGATTACCACTTTAATGATCTTTTGACTTCAAGTGTTAATAGTGTTAATAATGTGTCATGCAGGTGTTTGACAGCAGTGCATTTGTGCTCTCCTGCAGGAGGTGGACATTTACACAGTGAAGACTGAAGACCTCTCGTTCACCTCGGCGTTCTGCCTGCAGATCCAGAGGAACGACTACATCCACGCACTCGTCACCTACTTCAACATCGAGTTCACTAAGTGTCACAAGAAGACGGGCTTCTCCACCGGTAAGATGTCTCCCCCTTTGTCTAACCCTGACCTTTTCATACCAGGGAAAGAGACTGTGTGTGAGCATACAGTATGAGCGCCCATCGATGTGAATGTGAATGTGTGTGTGTGTGTGTGTGTGTGTGTGTGTGTGTATCTTCCCACACAGGCTTACTTTTATGCATTAATGATTAAATATCCATTATAGCATTGATATTGATAATCTGATACTGTATTCATCCCTGTAGGGGAATACTCTTTTGGCTTGCCCTCCTCCACAGGCAGGTCAGAGCACAGGTTCAGCTCAACAGCGCCCCCTGCAGCTGGTAGGGATTCAGTGTCTTGTTCAAGGACACTTCAGCAGGGTGGGCAGGGGCTTGAAATCGGGACCCTCCAGTTGCAGGACGGTCTCCTTACTCGCTACGCCACCCTGCTGCCCCCTCATGAATTTGGATGGAGTTAGAATTAGCCCTGCAACTCATTTGCAGTATTTAGCTATTCAAAGTAAAACAGGGGAACTGCAGTCTCAAGCCCAACATCCCTGCTTACACATAGGCCTATATCTATAGCCCGCAGCGTTTCATCCCGGCCCTGGAAGACCCTGGTGGGGTTTCATCCTCGTAATTAGCCTTGGTAGCAGAGCCGACGAGTCCGGCACGCTCTTAAGGTCATCAGGAGGTTCAGTCCTTGCCATCCTCCCCCATGGCGCTGAAAGGGAGCTTCATTCATAGGCAAAAAGACCGTTTGCTAATGAAGTCTTTGATGAGGCTTAAAAGGCCTGAACCACAACAGTAAACGCCACTATCGCTGCAAATTAGAGCCGCTCAGATCAGGCTGATTCACATGATCCAAACAGAGCTGCTGGAGTGAATTTATACACCGGGGATGGGTGTTGTGTCAAGATCTGGGTGTGATTGCCCTCTAGTGGCGATTTGATAAAATGAAAGACATCCTTCATCAAAGACACAGTAATACACGGGAGAACATGTCACATATATGATAGTATAAGCAATTCATCACCTATAAAAAGCCAAAATTAGTGTTATCTAACCTTTGATCGTCTTTGATTTAGCTACATGCAGCATCATCAGGGTCATGTGACGTTTCCATCTATAAAAGTTTAGAAAAATCCTTTCTTGACCTCAACATATCCCACTCTGCCCAACTCCCTTGTATTGATTTAAGTTTGTCCGTCAGGCTGAACTGCCAATGCCGAACCTGAAGACTGCTCGTCTGCCTATAAACTTCACGATACAGATCTTAGCTTGCGTATAAGGGCCAAGGTGTGCCATTGATTTCCCATACAGTCCTGGAGGACAGCAGTATCAGGCAGACACAGACTCTGAGCCAAGGACAGAAAGGGAAGTAGGGGGTCAAAGATTAGAATTCCTGCTGGTCAGTAGAAATGCCATCTCACCTATTGAATTAGCATAACAAACAGAGCTGGGCTGTCAGTGTTCTCCGTGAACGATGCCCGCGGACCCCGGGCCAGCTCTGTGCTGCAGCCATGCTGATCGGCAGGCCCTTTTATCTATGGGCTCACAAAGAGGCTGTCTATAAAGGCAGAGCTACCGACTTGCCCCGGGACAGCTGGCTGAAATTCGATTTAAGTGGTACTGACCTTTTGAATCTCGGCCAAGCGATCAGTTAATGGCCAGGACACTGGGGAATGCTCACATTTGTTTTGGTGCTGGGGTGTCAGGTATCAGCGGTGTGCAGCTGGAACTGCGTTTCCAGGCATGCAGGCGCGCACACACACACCTAAACACACACACACACACACACACACACACACACACACACAATAGCACAGTACATTTAAAGTGAAATGGTAATGAGAGAAGATTGACTCAAGCAACAGCGGAGAGGTCAATGCAATCAGTCACTCTCTACCTTTTACTTCAGTGCTGACATCTTTAGCTGAAGTGGAGCTCGCTGCTTCATAAAGCTTGACAAAGATTCTGGCATTGAAATGTTCCACCCAGTGAGTATCATGACAGCATGGCCTCATCATGCTCTCATTGCTCTCAAAGCCTGTCAAGGCAATGCCTTTTGAAGTAAGTAAGTAGCTTCTGAGGTAGTTTAACTAGCTGATTTCACTGTGGGGGGAATATGGATTGGTTTCTGTGTGTTTGTCTGTTCATTTGTTTGTCACATACAATATCTCAGACACCACTGATTGGATTTTGGCAAAACCTGAGGAACTGATGCATCTCATCACTGCATTACATCATTCCAAATTATACTGAATGGCCCAGGTTCATGTCAAAACAAGGTGACATATTTGTTAGTAAGGCGATATAGTGGCACAGTGATTAACACTATCTCTTCACAACAAGATGGACTCAGGTTTGATTCCTGGGTTCTTCCCAGGTCCTTTCTATGTAGAGTTTGTATGTTCTCCCTGTGTTTGTGTGGGTTCCCTCCCATATTCCAAAAACATGCAAGTGAGGTGGATTGGAGACTCTGAACAGCCCAGCCCATGAGTGTGTGTCTGATAGCCCTTTGACAGACTGGCAATGTGTCCAGGGTGTCTCTCTGCCTTCTGCCCAGTGCATGCTGGGATAGGCTGCAGTCCCCTGCAACCCTGAAGAGGATTAAGCGGGTAGAGAAATGAATGAATGCATCATTCATGGAGGATGACATGTTTACTATTGCCTTGTTTCTGTGAAGAATGTCAAGGACTGTTTTGCCCCCCTTCTTGGCCTAAGGTCATGCCTACTCTAATGACATCTGCGTGTGCATGTGTGTCTACATCCGTGTGTGTGTGTGTGTGTGTGTGTGTGTGTGCCCCAGCTCCCGATGCTCCATACACCCACTGGAAGCAGACAGTGTTTTACCTGGAGGACTACTTGACGGTGCGACGAGGAGAGGAGATCGTTGGCAGCATTGCCATGAAGCCCAATGAGAAAAACATTGTGAGTGTGCTGTACACATGAGTAATTTACAATCTAATATTTATATTGTGTAAGGAGTATGTGGAATAAACCATCACACACCATGGGCAAAAGGCACTGACTTCTGGTTGTAAAGTGAAGAAGTACATAACAATATTTTCACCGTATCCTTTCCTGCCTTGATCAATGCAATCTCTTTTTCAATGTGAACCTCCATTGATTTCTACATACACACTGTACATGTTAGCTCAGAAAGGACTCATTTCCTCCCCTGCCTTTCCACAGCACACTGAATGTTTACTCCTCAGTGTTGGGTAGAGGTCAAGCAGGCAGCAGCACTGTGATGACTTCCAGACTAACAACAACAGATTCTGTAGCTGACCTTGCCAGTGTCCTCTCCTCCCCCTCTGGGACGGAGAAGTCGGGTTAGCTTTCAGCCCTTCTCTGACACAAACAGCCTGTGTTGGAGCGCTCAGTCAACAACACCATGTTCAGCTGACGGGTCAAAATGGAAAATCTGATAGAACCCTCTCAGTGTGTTTTTTTCCTCAGCTCTGCTCCTAAGCTGTGGCGAAGGGCTGAATTCATTCTCCCCACAGTATTATTTTCTCTCTCGCTTTACATTTTTTCTCTCTGTCACGTATTTGCTCAGTCATTGTCTCCAGAGGTGTGCCAAAGTCAACTTTGCTCCAGTTTCCAAGTCAGTCTCAAGTCTTGAGGCACAAGTCTGAAGTCAAGTCCCAAGTCTAAATGTAGATAAGTCAAGTCCATGTTATTAATGTCAAGTCTCAAGTCTAAGTGTAGAACACCAAATCAAGCCAGTATTAATTTAATATATTAAAGGAAATAAAATATCTAGGACTTTTCAATGCAATATGGTTTTAATAGGATAAAACCTTGACAAGTGCATCATGAGTTTAATTTCCATAATCAGTTTCAGCTTCAATAAATTCAATCATTTCATTCAAATTCAGAAAACAGAATTTAAATCTCATAACTTCAGTCATTTACAACAAGTCATCAAAGTACAAGTCAAAGTCAAGTCCCAAGTCACCAGAACCCAAGTCAAGTCAAGTCTCAAGTGTTCTCTTCATGCATCAAGTCAAGTCTCAAGCTATTAAAATTGACTGGAGTCTGACCCGAGTCCAAGTCATGTGACTCGTCTCTGATTCCCACTTCTGATTGTCTCTCTTCCCTTCCTTCTTTCTGAACAAAACTCTCTCTCTTTCTCGGTTTCCTTGCAGCGTGACTTGGACTTTACCTTCGAGCTGGATTTCAAAGGGCAGCTGTGTGAAGCGGCCATATCCCATGACTACAAGATGCGCTAAGTTTTGACTGGGGCCACAGGCGCCCCACCCAGTGCAACCCCCCACCCAGAGCACCCAGAGGGAGGCAGCGGCACTCCCCTTGACCACAGACACATGGAGTGACGACAGAGGGGCGAACCTGAGGGAATAGACCAGGCCAAAGAGCAGAGAGATGGTTGTGACAGAAGGCGGGCAGAGGTGGCCCTTCAGTGTTGTCACCGCAGTACATCAATAAGGCAGGAGGTTGTTGGGGCTGACTGTTAAACACTTCTGAATGTAACACTGACAACATGAAGTCAAGAATGTTTTCTAGTCTTAATGAATGTTATCGATTATTGGTGTATATGTGAGATGGAGTGATGTACCAATTTGTTTCGTTAAGTATTTGTTTTCCACAATAATTGGACCTTAGGGAAGGATATTTGGCATTTTGTTAGATATCCAATAGAACCCATCTAATGAATTATTGTATTTTTCACATTTTGTTTGCCATCTTGGTAGTCATTCAGTTTAAGATGTCGATACTTATGTCATATTTGGTATTGTAGGGAATGATTATCAGTGAAACAATTTCATTTATAGCTGTATCGATTAATTTCTACGATGTTGGAAAACGGCAATTGAACAAAGCAGCCAAGGAAAAATCTGTGTAGGTGTATGTGTAATGTGAAAGGTAATGTGTGTTTGCAATTAGTCAGTGTACTAGTAGCTTTCTGTGAGTGTGCAATAGAAGGTGTGGAAGGTCACACTGTTGCACAGCTTGGACTCCAAAATGTGTCCTGTGGTCTCAGTTTGAGCTGTGATGTTGACATGCCAGTTACATATCTTCCCCATTTTAAATGCCTTGACCTGGTGCTCAAGTGTACCTAATTGTTTTCCGCACTGCTGTATTTTGCTTATATTTTCTATCGTTCCATATATAGAAACTAGCCACTCTCCTTTGTCCTTTTACTGGTTTGAGGTTAGATGTTAACTTAAATATTAGCTGAAAATCTGAAACTTTTGTAGTCTACGTCTAGTCAGAATCCATGTCCGGTGAACTAGCGCTAAATATCTTCCAAATTCCTGACATCTGTGCTCTTTGAGTAGCTTTGCTCATGAGCTTTGGTTAGCCAGTAGCTGGCTCTGATCTCAGATCAACAAAGGAGTGCTCCAAAGAGGGGTCAATGTAATGAAGATGATACCTGAAGGCCTGCAATATCCCTGTGCTAATGCCTTGGCTTAACCCGTATGCAGGATCCTTGAATACAATCACATGGTGAGAGCTGGAGTCTAAGGGCTGTATGCCAGTCCCAAGCTTGCTACATTGCTCTCAGTTGGTCCATGGGGACATACTGCAGTGTACTGAAGCTGATGAAAACAATGAAAATGTCTTTCCACTTCACCCTGTGCTCTTACTAAGGTCATTGCCAAGGTTGCCACTGGAGGGTTTCCTCCCTCCAGTCAAGATGTGAGGATCCCTGAGATCTGGGCAGAGACAAAAAAAAGGTTTCAAATCTTTTAAAAACTTCACGTTGTTCAACTTTGCAAGCATCGAAATAGTCTCAAACACCAATACACCAACCGAGGGACTTTATATACAGTATAAAGTACATTTGAAGTTTTTCAGATACTTGAAATGTGTTGTCTTGCCCAGATCTTAACCACCCTCCCCACACGCACACACACACACACACAGTTGTACTGCGACACCTCGTCCACCATTACAGCGTCCAGAGACATTCTACCTACAGCCAAGAAACAGCCTCTATCCCCATGTCTCTGCACTGTACAGAGTCCCTGATTCATCTTCTCAGGCTTGCAACCAAAATGTACAGTATGAGGACTTGGGAGTAATGGAAGAAAGTGGATGAGAGCAACATTTTTCATCATTTATAAAGGCATGCAAACAAATGCTACTAACAATCAACAAAATGTGCAGCTGTGAGCACACAGTTTACTCTGACTATTTCTTTGATCATGTATGTTTTACAGAGTGTCAGCTGGTACAAACAAGCAATACAACGCGATGAGTTATTGCTTAGGCTTAAAAACTATCATACATAATGAAACATCTTATTTATTCAGCAGGAATAAATCCTTGTATTGAAAGAATCCTTACAGTATCTTGGGAGTCTGGCCACAGTAAAACCCAGTCCTAAGGATGATTATTGCTGATAAAACATTTGAAAACTCAAACCAAACACAAACCTAGAATGCCATATAGTTAACCGTTAGCCATAAGAATGAAAATAAATTGGCATGTTGATTCCACATTGTATTAGTATCTTATTTAAAATATCAAATATGTTGTTTCACATAATGTCATGTCAACAGAAAAGCTGAATAAATGACAATGTCCAAACTCGACCACTGGGTGATGCTGTAAAACTTCTTTTTGATTTCATTATACCAGGAAGAAATAAATAGTAACCAGCTCATATACATTTAATATTCACATAAACCATTCACTATTTTTGCTATTTACAGTTCCATATATACATTATAGTGATGTGCAAGACTTGGCAGTAGTGAAGCACTATAGGTGACCCTAGTGCAATACCAAACAGTAAAATGTAAGCCCCACAAATTTTAACCCAAACAAACATACTGTAGATTATTATTAACATATAACAATGCCTCGGGTGTCATAAACCCCCTGGAATTGAGGCACATTGAGGTGATGTGAAATAAATATTTTGAGCAGTTATTCATAGATCCCTGCTACACTTCATTTGGTCTGTTGGGGGAAAATAATTATTTGTGTTAGTACAATAGTACAATACAACTGAGCCTACTTTACAACTAAAGTTCTGTTAAATCCAGTTCTGTTACAAAAAAGCACATGAAATTGCAAATCAAATTACAGTATATACACACACAAGGTAAACACTGAATAATGAATACATGAATACACGCAGTAAAAAGGCCAAATGTGACAGATTTGGAGACTTTGAAGGCTAAATACACCTATTACACAACTACAATCAAACTGCTATGAAGGAAACATCTCTATCATGTTCCCTAAAACAAGAAGCTGCCAGTTCAAACATTGTGTGTGGCATGAGTTAATATGCTGGTCACTATGCTGATTTATGTATCCAACATTAAAAAACATAAACAAGTCACTTTCAACTTTGTAGGGACTCAGTTTGATGTTTTGACATTTCATTTTAAAATTTAGATTTAATGGGTAATTAAAATGTTTGCTCTATTGCAGTCCATTCCTCAAAAGGAGAAACATTTTAACTTCTTATTTTGTTATTCATAGGTAAAGTACATCATAAATTCATTTTCATAAAATAGTCCATTGTAGTTATTTGGAAAATACATCTATTTGGAAAATAATCTATATTGTTCTTAAAAGTGCAATAACATCCATGACAAATGACCATATACCGAATAGCCTATATTCTGGTCTTGGATTCACCACAGAGTGCTGCTAGGATCAAGACAGCGTGAGAAACAGTTGTGCTGGGATTCAGAATAGTGTGACTTCACTGGCCCATGTGGTCACACTGTCACATTGTGTGTGGTAGTGAGGACAGTACTTTGTGTTTTTAACTGTTAGCAGCACGATCGCTTTTTCTGCGAGGGGCCGCTGACCAGCTGGACCGTCTTCTCCTTCTCTCGGTCCTCTTGCTCTTTCAGAATTCTAGTAAACACAATAAAACGTAAAGAAGAGACAGTAACATGAGTAATTTAAACATATGGTTAACCCTATAGAGTGAATAAAATACTTTTCTGCTCATTTCAACTGTATATCTTTGCTTTAAGTACACAAAGTAAAGTGATGAGAGATGAAATTTGGTGCAGACAGTACCAGACCTTCTGATTGTGTACTTTACATTAATAATATTGTGAACAATATCAGATATTTTCATTAGAGAGATGTTATGTGACCGCTTTGTGTTGTGCTCAGTTAATATGAAAAGGCCCCATTGTGCCTCCAGCAGAGAACAAATTAAATATTTGGCTCTCAGTGAATTGCAGCACAGACCACAAATCCCATTTTAAAATGTGTTCAAGCAGACGGTTGTTCCATATTTGGTCTAACACGGTTACTGCCTTTTGTTTTTCTGTTGCATAAAATTGCCCACAAAGGCCATTACTTTCATGGATTCTGCTCACCTGGCCAAATGCACCATGGACTCCACCACATTGTGTCCGGAGCATGCGCTGCACTCATAGAAAATCAACTGGCAATCCTGAAAGAGAGCCAAATGATGATGATGGCTATGATTACCAAAAAAAGAGAAAGGGCTCTGTGATTGGAACAAGCTGTGTGTCTGACCAGTTGTTCCTTTTTCCACATTGATCAAGTAACATTAAAGTAAATGCTGGACTAATGGCTGTGAGAGCACTGTGAAAAATAAGAGCATTTCTCATGTGACAACAGTAGCTCACATGGCCCTGGCCAATCTCCACAGAAACTACAAGCAAGACGCCAGAGGGAAAGGAGATGGAAGAAAAAAAAAAAGGAGAAAGATGAGGATAAAAAAACATCTGCAGAATCAATGTGGGGTTGCTTGTACATGTAACTCTTAAACCCACAATTTTGTTTCTTTTACTTATTCATTTAGAAGATGTTTCCACTTTGGGACTGTGGTCTGATTGACCACAAACCGATGCCATTAGTACAGAGCCTGGAGATTAGCGGGCGAGACAGACAGACAGACAGACAGACAGACAGACAGACAGACAGACCTTGGCTAGTTTCTCGCCCACTCCACCCTGGACTTCTCTCACACTCTCCTTGTCTGTTTTGTTCCCCAGGAGCATGATGGGTATGTCCTCGCCTGCGCCTTCCTATGAAGGGAGAGAAGGAAAAGAGAGAGATGGACAGAAAAGAGATATGATGCTTGTGTTAATGGAGTCCATTAAGACTCAAGGACTAGACCACCAGTTCCCCGGCTTGTTCTCGGCTCCCCCGTGGGAGGCCAGCCAGCCGCGTCATAGACCTAAGAAACATCACGCTTAAAGAACATAGCAAGTGGCCCATATATGTTCTCTCTACATTAATCTACTGGTAAAAAGATTTAATGGTGCATATTTAAAATGAATGTACTCTATTTCTTAGGAAGTCGACAGTCAGAATCAAAACATGCCAAGTGAAAGTTTTATTCCCCCCTTTTAGCTGTTATTGTGCTGCTCAATATTTTCTCTGGAAAGTATATTGTGATAGCGCTGTGTGAAATGTGTGCACCGGGAGGGTGATAAGGTGTCTTACCTGTACGTTTGTCAGCCACTGCCTGACAGCCGTGAAGCTCTGCTCATCCGTGATGTCATACATCACAACCACGCCGTCAGCCTTGCGGAAGAACTGCTTAGTGATGCTGCGATACCTGAAGAGATAGAGGAGGAGGAGGCAGACAAAGAGAGAGGAAGCGTCCTGTCATGTTTTCAGTGGTTCTTCAAAAAAAATCCCAGAAGACACCCTGTGTGCTTTCTGCAAGCTGCTACTTTATACTCCAGCGGTGCGACTTTCAAATGAAGAGGCCCAATGTTTATAAATGAGAAACTGTAGAGGTGCATTCAGTTCAAGATACTCTGACATTTCATTTTGATAGAACGGATAGAAATGTTCTTTTGAATGGAAGTGAGCAATCTAAAGTGACAGATGAAGGACCTTATCAAACTGCCACAGCCTACAACACTGAATTAGAGTTATAATGTGAATGGGAATGTCGTGACTATTAAATGTGAGAACCTCTTTGCCTTCACCTCATGCATTGATGCCTCACCTCTCCTGTCCTGCCGTATCCCACATCTGCAGCGCCACCTGGCTGTTGTCCACAGTTATTGTCTTCACACTATAGTCTATGCCTGCACATACAGACAAGACATTGTTAGTCAGCCCATTCTGGTTCTTAAAATAGGCTACATGATGTAAAAATTTACAAATGTATACAAATCTCAAATCTACACAATGATTTGAATTCATATGATTGCTAAATAATTTGTAAGGTATCAAATGTTTAAAACAAGACAGTTCATACAGAAAAGGATATGCTCAGTCAGATCAAAGGAAGGAAATTTGATTATTGAATGAAATTTGTACTCAAGAAAAAAAGCTAGAGCTGACATTGACAAATATACCGTACACTGTATTACTCACAAATTACTACTTAATTACATACAATAGAACTTCAAAGACTTAACCGAATGACTCAGTGCTTAACTGAATGGCTGTCAATGGTCTTACAGTACTTTCTATTTGTTGCTGTATCTAGCTCTCTATACAAATGTGACATCAAAAAGAAATGCTACGACGTTTGAATTAAGTCTGTTGTTTTCTGAATGAACTCTGATTTGAGGGTTTTATTCTGGATAGTCCACGAACATTTTGTTTTCACCGGGGAATTACAGGACCCTTGACAGACAGTGTGACATCACAAGCCTTTTCATGTGATGCTGTCTGGCCAGAGTGATCTCTGAAACATATCAGGTCTACAATACAGTGGTACAACAGTTCATATTATGGTTCTAAGTTTTAAGTGACTACATGACATATCCTAGTGTATACCATGACACAGTGGGTCATGGTATACACTAGGATAATGTATAAGAGTAAGGGGGTCACAACATATTATGTGTATAGGCCATTTAAAAGTCTATTCAGCTTCATATTGTGACCTTGCATTGCTGACACTGCTCCCTCAGTCTAACTGGAAAAGGCATTTGTAATCTACTTTCCACAGTGTTAAACCAACTGGCACATTTAAGAGCTGAGTAGGCCAACACAATGAGGGGTGAGAGGGCCTGTGGTCAACCACAGGGCTTGGTGTTTAGATGCCTTCGCTCACAGGAACTGACATGGGGCTTGCGTGTGTGTGTTTGTACTACTTACCCACAGTAGCAGAAGTGCCAGGGTAGAAGCAGTCATCGCAGAATCGCCTAAGGAGGGAGGTCTTTCCTACACTAGAGTTCCCCACCAGAACGATCTTGAAGAGGCGGTCAGGTGGCAAGGCAGCACCCTCCTCCTGAATAAACAGAGGGATTATGGGAGCAGGGATTGGAGGGAGGTCATGGGAATTCCCGTTGAACAGTCACCGAAGTGGCTAAGTTCTTTGTGTGGGGTAGGTTACAGCTGGGTCACACATACTGTACATAATCATGTCCTCTCACTGAGAAACTCAACACCTGTCTCCCCCTTATCTATTGCCTGGTTTGACTGGAAAAAAGGGAATCTTGAACATACTGTACTATACAGACTAACCTGGATTTATAAAAAAACAAAGTCAAACAGAAAACTGTCAAGCTAACCTCAGAGGAAAAGGGGAGCTTTCTGCATTTCAAGGAAACAGTCATGTGTAAAGACAACTTGCAGTAACTTTATTCCTGCCCTCTTTAAGCATTGGTCGCAGAATAAAAAGGTATTCACAAACAAAGTCACCATTATTCTATATCAAGCATCCGCTTGTGTATACGTGGGTCACTCGGTGCACACAGGCTTACATTTAGGCTGGTCTCCTTGCCAACAGGCTGACCCCTAGGAGAAGTGGGGGCGTCCCTTTCTCCCATATTTCTCTCCGGCTGTTGCTGCTGGGCAGATGACGAAATAGGGAAGATATCGCTCATCACTAAGTCTATGTTCTCCTCCTCGTCTGCGGCCTCCTCTCCCTCGCTCCACTCCCGGAGCGGGGTTTGGGCCTGACAGCCGTCCTGGAGCAAGTGGGGGAGGTGGTCCTCCTCGATGGAGATGATCCTCTGGAGGTGCCCTCTGTGGGCCGGAGGTCTGACGTCTATCGTCTCCTCCTCCTGGCAGGAGCCATTCACTACGCTCTGCCTCTTGGGGGCCAGCTCCTCCTCATCCTCACTACAGATAGAAAGAGACACACTACAGTTACTAATCGGAACTAAACAGACATCATACATTTTTACAAGTCTTTATTTCTGAAAATTTTGAAAATGAGGAGGCATCACATACTGATGACGCAAAAATAAAGGTCTGTCAAATACATACAATATTTTCCATTTGACACATTTTTTTCATCTATTTTATCAAAACATAAAATAAAATAAAATAAAATAAACATTTATTGTTTTCAGGTAAAAGCCATTCTGCCCGCAGATGATACTGGAGTGCTCACTGTTGGATTGTCAATGTAAATATGGCTTCAACAGAGAAGACTAATGTAATTTGTATTAAAAGCAGTAATGGTTTACCTTTTGAAGATGCTTCTGTTTGTGTGTTTCACAGTATTTAGTAATGGCCTCTGGTTCCAAGCTGGTGTTTTCTTAGAATTCTTTGGTTTCTGTGGAATCAAAACATCAATCATTTTTGTATCAGATTGTGGTATGAGATCCACTGACTTTGGGGGGGATTCTGGGTTCTGGTGATCACTTTCGCCTATTTTTGTTTCTACAATCCTACAAACAGGATACATTTGGTAGATGCAAGAGAAATTCAAATAATCCAGTGAATGCATTCTGCTGTCACACATAAACACATACCTGATAGCACATGTCCCTTTCATCTCGTAAATGTTTGTTCATTTCCCTGGATATGACAAAGAAATATAGATATTGAAGACAGAGTGAAAACAATCATTTTTGTGGCTTATTATGCAATATTCTATCATGTTCATTTTGAAATTCTCCGGCCTTGTTGTGACTGTTTGCTGTTCAGCACTTTACTGAGAATCAGCCCTGATCTGATGGATCTGATCATGTGTCTTGCTCTCCCTCCCCTTCATGAGGAAACCTCATGGGTAAACATGATACATCTGTAGGCTAAAGGTTAGAGAAGTATCTGCTCTGTGCTTGAATCCCTGGACCAGCTATGAAAATATTGGTAGGGAAGTGAGTGCGTAACACTCTCTGCTCCCACAACTATGTTGAGGAAGGCACATAACCCCCAGCTGTATCAGGGGAGTTGGCCAGCAGTAGAAGACTGTGAAATGTTCAGCTCCCAGGTAGAAATGTCTGTAACTAATCGAGTGTTAAGCAGAGCATTTCTGAAAAGGAGCTTACACGCTCAGCAAGTCTTCTTGATAAACAACTTTTGAAGCTCTGAAATTCGTCAGTTTTGCTTTGCACTGTGACCATTCTGGAATAAAGTGAATTGCCAACAATGGTGTAACTGTACATTTTACATTTGTCACAAAATTATTGGTACTTTTTCACTAAACCATTTATCAGCAATGGCAAACTTTTGTCTATTTTCACCCAAATGAAACAACAACCGCAATAAAAAAAAGACAAAACACTTCTGTCACTATGATGTTCTAAAAATATTGAAGCACTGTTGCACAATACAAAAGCAATAGAACACTTGCTGAGCACAGCACAGCGTGGGCTTGCAACTAAATCAAATCGTTATGCTATTCACAAGAACAATATCCATGTCACTTTACTGTATATTGGTTAAATGGTTTAATGCCTAAATGGTTCTCTGCAGTGGGTCCATCTGTACCTCTATTACTCTCCTGATCCATACCTCAGCAGGTCCAGTTGTTTTAGCAGGCTCGCTCTCTCTCTCTGCAGCCCCTCGGTCACTCTGTACATCTCCCTGTGTTGAACAACAATGTATTCACTATTACAGTGGCTCTGGGAAATGCTCTGTGACTAATCTGACATGTGTTCTAGTAACGCTTTATTAAAACCTGGTGAGAAAATTCCAGTTTGATGATGATAACATCAAGCAAGTGGATTAGGCATCGTTTAGTCAAGGTTCATGAGACCATGCAGAGAAAGGCAAAAACAACTAGAAATATCACAGCACTCAGAAATCAGGGCCTAAGACCTCTGTCTTACAAATGCATGTATATTTGACAATTATTAGGCTAAATTTCAGTGGAATCATAAGCATATAGACACATACAAGTCATTGGGAAACTTGCAAGGTACAGCAAAATGGCTACCATTGCTACCAGTCTCTCTTCATGCCTGTCAGTCAGCATTACCAAGTAATTGATTTCTACAGGTGTGTTGATGTTGGCACCATCATAACAGGCAGGCTAACAAAAATACAAAATAGATTTTTTAGCTTTGGTTCACTGACAATACGAATATGAACGGGGTATGAGTGTGTACCACACTGGTGTGTTTTCCTGCCTCTCTATATGTGTGCAGCAAATATACCGCCCTCTTCTGGACACAAGGATCTTGTGATTGAATCTTGATCAAGAAATAAAAAATGAGGGGCCAAATAAGGAAGTTATAAGAAGCCCAGGTAAAAAAAAGACCCGCTACAACTCACATCTCCTTCTCCTCGTGGAGGTGTGCGGACTGCTCCTGCAGCAGACCCAGCTGTTCCTGTGCCAACATCAGCTCTTGGCTGGTGTGTTCCAGGTCCCGTGCTAGCTCGTCGTTCGTCTGCTTCAGCTTCACATTCTCCACCTTGGTCACATGCTGCTCACTGTGCAGCTCCTGGCACTGACACTCCAACTGGAATGTCAAAAAACACACAGAGGAAGTCAAGAAATATTCAGGTTTTATTGCCATGCCAAACAGAGTTGGAAATTGTTTCAGTGCAGTCCGCACAAGGGTTAAACCCATTTATCTGGCTGATATTACTGGATTATGTTCTATCGGCCAGCCAGCATCATCCACTTCAACTTCAGTCTGGAACACCTACAATGACATTTCATTTTCTTTATCATAAAATATTGGCTATCGAAAAATATCAGTATCAGTATCAGCCCTCAAAATCCCGTATCAGTCAAGCGCTAGTCCACACTCAGGAACAAGAAATCCTCAGATAATTTCAGGGAAAATAAGAAATACAGTTCAAGGGAATACAGTAAGAAAAGGACTGTCAAGTGGTTGTTTCTAAGTTTCTTAACACTCCAAGGCTTTAACGGACATTAGTGGGGATATCAAAGGACACAATTAACAGATGGATGATGGTGAGGTTAAAATTAGCCACAAGCAAACACAATCTGATAATATTTGATTAGAAATTACAAGAGCCATTTGAACCATTGTGCTCTGAGCTAAGACAGATAGTGTGTGGCTGATGAATGTACAATGACCATGATAACCCAAAGTCAAAAGATGAATATGATGTGATTAAGAATGGCCAACACAGACTAGGCTGGCACATCTGTGAGGAGGAGATGGCGTAATGTGAGGAGGACACACAGATAAAACTACTGTCCGACAGCAGTCTGCCTCTAAATATAGACCACCATGCTGCCTTTGAACCACAAACCCCAGAACAGATACAATAGGGAGCGTTAACCATGCTAAATGCTTTTAAGTTGTGCCAGCCTATAAACCAGTGTCTGCATGTCTGCTCTGCAGAGACTAGCAGCTTGGTAAAGAGGGGGCATTCAACTGCTGACAAAGTAATTAGAGGTGCTAAGCAGCTCTGAGGAAAAGAGAAGTCCTTGTTGACTTGACCAAAATTAATTTAAATTCACTAATTAGCCTTAAAAGCCTGAGTGGATTTCTGTGAATAGAGGAGTGACAGCACCTATTAACATCCATCAGTTTCTATTAAGGCGAGCTGCTGCTGCAACCGAAACCCATTGGAGAAGCATTGATTGGATGCCTGAGACAAGCATTTGATAAAACTGTCCGAATAACACCTCCTCCTAATTGCGTGTTAATGGAAAACTAATGGTGCTGTGCAAATCAATTAACTTGTGATGTAACCCATCTCGGTTGCCAATTTTTTCACAATAGTTAGATTGTGGTATGTGATGATACCATTCTGTACATTTCTGTCTCCAAAAAATTAGGTGTGACACTGCAGAACAAACCTTTCCATGGCCATAATGTGGGGAGTGAATGCAGCCTTTTACGAGTTAAAACTGTGTATTGAGTGTCACTCAAGAATGTTTTGTGCTACACATATTGTAGAATTTCTATTGTTTAGTGCTTAGACATAGAATTTATGCTATTAAGTTAATTTGTAAGGGTTATATGTTGATGTTAATAGGTCTAGTGATTGTACAGTGGAACTAAATAGCGTTTTAATTTTTTTTATTAGCTTTATTATAGTATTTTGTTACGTTGTTTAATGCGTCTCAAGTGTGTTCCTACTGTGATAGTTGAATTTCCTCAAGGGATAAATAAAGTATCTGTCTATCTATCCATCTGTCTCTAAGTGGGAGGCACTTTTGCTTGCTCTCACTCACCCTCCTCTGTTTCTGGAAGAGGTGCTCCAGCTCTTTCTCCTTACTGGAGAGCTGCAGCTCCAGGTCTTGACTGCGAGACAGGAACCGCTCATAATCCTTCAGCATAGGGAGTACAGAGTGAGACAAGGGGATGAAGCACAAGGTTAGGGGAAGATGGAGATGTATAATATTTGTCAGGAACAAAGAAAGAAGTCAGTCACAACATTAGTAATCTGTACCTGCAGCAGAATGCGGTCTTTTTCGTTTTTTATTTGCTGCTCCATTTCCTCATATAGGCGCTGGATCTCATCATCATGTGTTGCTGCTTTCCTGTATGGTTATATTCAGATATGAAAATATGGAACGTAATGTTAATTGTGTGTGTGTGTATATATACACATGTGCATATAAACCAATTCTGTTTTGGTTTCTGCAATTGTTTACTGAGGGCTAGAATTAACACCCTTTCCCTCCTATTGCTCAAACGTTAATCTATGAAGCGCTCAAAACATAACAATGGATAATACCAGTACGACATAACTACATGAATACAGTTCATTTAAATGATGGATGCACATTAATTAGAGAGCCACTTAACAGCTCATCATCAATCTGGCCAGCTTTAGTCAGCCAAATACTCCTGTGTTAACTCAATAGATCTGTGAGAATGGCTCAGCCAACCCCTAAGCCCACCAAGTTGACTGGTGATCAAATATGTTTTTTTGTACGGGGGGCTTGTCATAACCTCAGTACCCCCCTTATCCAGTGATGTCTGTCCACACTCCATCTTACATCAATGATGTATGCATACTAAAAGGCTCATTGGGAATAGTTTCAAATATAAGTCTTACTTTTTCTCTCACAAAACACTGACATTATCAGATTAGACACCTCTGTCTGCTAGGTTAACTTCAATTTAACCACAGTGCCCCATCATGATACCTGCCACCTGCCTCTTTCAAAAGTAATTCCTCAATTCCTCAATGCCCTACATCTTAAAAATAAGCATATCCATCGATGCACAATTCCCTATTATAAAAAAAAACTACACAAAGATGTCCCTTGACCTTTTGAGAGCGCTCTCCATCTCCCTCTTCTCCTGGTTGGCCTCTTTGATCTGGGAAGTCACTCTGGCCAGGAAGTCCTCAAAGTTGGATAAGAGGTGTGGTTCATCCCGGCGCAGCTGGGCCCACAAACTACGCACCTCACCAGGACTGATGGGATAGGATGAGGTGAAACCAAGTTTAGTCTCACTGTCAGATGTTTTTTTTTTTTTTTTAAATGACATGTACTGTCTTTGGTATGAGATTTCAGTAGGTAGTGCTATCCTTTTACTAAGAAAACTAGACAATGTGGAGAGGATGGGGAGAAGTTGAACTGTGCTTAAAAGACGGGAACAAAATGTTACAGTGGGTTCCCTGAGACTAGGCCAAGGTCAATCACACACAGTCAGATACACAAAGGGCAGCAGGTAACAGATGATAGTGGCTGTCTGTTGGCTGAGACCAGGGCTTTGCTTTTATAAAAGGCAACCATTTGGCCAAGATGTTCTTGGCCTTGAAAAATCCATTCACTATTTAAAAAAATAAAAATAAATCCACTTTTGTCATGACAGCTTCAGTGAAAGCTTTTGTGTTCCAAGGTCTCTTAGCCAAGCATTGGCAAAGACAGCAAAAGCTGCATTCTGAATTCAAACACTGATTTACGTATTGACAACTTAATAATGAACTTAATAAAAAATCTACAACAAAACAAAACTGCATGATGAAGGAATTCAGAAAAACCTAAGAGAGTAATTAAATTTCTACAGGAAACAATGAAATGTGCCTCTCTACCCTAATGGAACAAGTCAAACAAATTTCTGGAAGACTCTTCTACAATTACTGATCCTTAACTAAACTCTGAAGTGAATATCAACTGAGGTTAGTGCTGCACAAAGTGATCTGATCTAAAATGTCAGTATACATCTCCAGTTCTAACCAGGTAGGCGGAAGTCAATAGGATGTACTTATCAATCTGACATCCACTTCCTCTAGGGTTTACTTTTATCGAGTTGCAGTTGTTTGCTAAAGGTGAGTCTAGTCATGCATTCGATGTGGCTCTGCTCTATCTCTTTCTTCCTAACATGACGATGGCTAAACAGACAATAGCTGGAGTTACTAGTGGACTGATAGCATTGTGTGAAATACCTAAGCAGAGAAAGTAATGTCAGCGATGATGATTTAGGCAAGGTTGAGCAGGCTTTTTAAGTGTGATGATTTTCTGGAAATGACAGAAGCTTCCTCTCAAATCCCAAGGTTTCATGCTGCATGTATGTGCTCAAACAGAATATTATAAGGAGATCTGAATATCAAGGCAGTCACATTCTGATACATAGAGGCAGAGCATGGACTGCTCAAAGGGAGAGCGCAGAGAGTGGAAACTTCCGACTCTTGTTTGGATTGCACAGCTGATTTCAGTCTCACGCTAAGTCAACAATATAATTGTGTGGACAAAGGGTTCAGAGATATGAGGTAGACCTCACAACACACAGGCTAACAGACATGCACATACATATGTGTTATGCACACAATCACAAGCAGCACTCACTCTTCAAAGACGTTGCTCGCCCCCAGGCTCTCCATAAGCATGCAGAAGTGTTTCTCCTCTTCATCCTCGCTGGCTGCCAGTCTCTCCTCCCACTGGGTCTGGTACAGGGCCTCCGGTGAACTCTTACACATGTTTGTTTCCCCCATCCCTTCTTCTACAGAAATCTTCTGGCCAAATGCAAATTCACCTAGAAAATCGAGAACTTAGGTGCACATTCAGAGCAAGACTAGCACTATTGATGATACTATAACTTGTGTTTCAAGCACAAAACGGATTAAAAACGTACTGAAGCCAGAGGAGAACTCGCCGAGTGTGAGGTACCCATTGCCGTCAGAGTCCAGGGTATCAAATACATTCTCCAACTCATCTGCACTGAGAGGGAGCTCTCCATTTAGCCTCTATTTAACAAGACACAAAGCACAGCTGCTATTGACAAGACCAAGGACATTAACCGTACTGTAGCTATAACAACTGCTACTTGAGACTTGTAAGGAGAGTCATTTGCAATGCACATGCAATGGAGGAGTTGATGGTTCCTCCCTCTATAGTGGTTCTGTGGGCAGCCGCAATTAGACACTGCTCTAACAACGCAGAATGCATGTGACATACCAAACAACATCTTTAATCCATGATGTATTTGTTTCTCTTTTTTAACTTAACCAGGAAATGTTTGCTGCGCATGCACATTATCGTTCAGTAGCACACTGCTTCACACTCATGCAGCTACACACACACTCACACCTGGGAGCTTCCCAATGCTTTGTCAACGGCCCGTTGCCTGTATGACATTTTGAGTAGAGTTAGATGCTTTTTGAGAAGTGGATAGTGACACTTGCTCCCATACCAAGAGGTTAATCCAGGGGGATACCAGAGTGAGAACCACCCAAAAGACATTCTGCCCCTGACAATAAACCTGAAAAGCCAACATAGCCACACCTTTGTAAGCTGTGAAGGCTTGGTTTTTGGTGCAGTGTTTACACACACGCTCCGAATGTTGACTGAGCCCACCCATAGTATCCAGGGTAGGAAAGGGACAGCATCTAAGACTGTCAGCTGCTAATTCCTTGTAAATTCTGTTATCTGGGCAGAACATATCCCTAATGTCAGCAGTGTTCAAAGTGTGCAGAATTTTAAAGCTTCCCTGTTGGTCATGGTGTTTACAGTTATTGTCAAGACGTGCGCATCAGCAGAAAACACTGTGGTTAAAACATTCACACAAAATATCTAAGCAATTTTTAAAAGATACTGCATAAAGGATGCAATTGATTGTAAGCTGTACTTCTTATTTCAATTTCTTATGTCATTCACAACTTGAAGTTACCTGTAAACTATTACATAATAATATATAAAAATAATATAATAATTTTTCAAATATATTTTAAATATGTTTTTAATTATTTATTTTAATTTAATTTTTTCCCCTCTTCATCATAAGGAGAGACTAAAAACACTGTACATAAATTGCATATAATTATTCCCTTAATTGCAATTTTGGCTAAGTTACGTAGGACCCAAAGCTGTGCAGAAAATTTGATGCACTGTAGTGTTAGGCTATATTATAGAACAAACTTTCCAGTACGTTCACAAATTGCCATCTGAATAGTGAAAGGGAGAGGGCCACTGTCCAGCCAGCCCTCTAATTTCCAAGCCATTATCATAAACACTGGATCAAAGCTGTCTCTCTATGGAGATATTCTTGTCGGAGCGAGAGCCTACAAGTGCTTCATCAAAGGATTACCCACAACAGGGATGAATATCCGAGGGGCAAGTGAATCTGCACAATAATGTGAGTGGAGGAGCTGCATGACAAAGCTTCCGCATGGCTCTCTGTGCTTGGCTCACACTGTGGCTCGCTCTCGGTCTCTTTTATGCCATATTGAATAAGAAGCATGTCCATGTCCTGTATCCTGTTCAGCATCATTAATGAGCGCACAAACAATCCCTGAACTCTATGCCCAGCCTGGCTGAATAAGCAGTTGTTTGGCCTTAAAAATGAGTACAAATCTAAGGTGGATTTGCTACAGGTGTTCTTGATGTCTATGTAAACGTGATGTGCCCATTGTCTAGGAATAGGACCAAACTGTACTGATATTTCATTGATTGATTAAAAAGAAAAAAATGTGTTCTCCACAAGTTATTAAACTCAATAACAAAGGTGTTTTTTATTAATTTCCAGGGTATTAAATGCATCTAATTGTTTGCTGATTGCTTTGTTGAAGTAAAACCATCTAATTTCATTTAATTAATTCCTTACATGAAACAAGGATCAACCTTCACACACTAATTTAAAACATTACAGCTCAATAATGTAGGTCCCATGGCAGCGATCTCACCTGCATGTCCCGTCGGGTGATGAAGCCCTTGTCCTCGATGTCGCAGATCTGGAAGAACTCGTGGGTTTTCTCCAGGATAGTGTTATGTCCCCCGTCCCCATTCTCGCTCCTCCGCCAGTCACTCTCGCATCCACCAGCCTCTTCGCTGCTTCCGTGCCGGTGCCGGACAGTTCGGGCCACTGTGGTGGTAGTGGTACTGGTAATGGCACAGGTAGCAGTAAAAGCTGCCATGGTGCTTGTGAGTCTGTTTACGTATGCGTCTCTCCCCTCCGAGTCCTTCACATGAGCCAGGTAGAGGCAAAGGAGTGGAGGGAAGAGATCCAGGAGAAGTGGAGCTTCAGGCTGCTGTACATCAGAGGCTTGAAGCAATGTCACTGCTTGTCATCTCTTAGCAACCGCCTCTTTAATTAGTCGAGGAGCGCAGCCTAGGAGAGAGACAGAAGGAGACACTTCTGTTTAAATAGCTCCAACCCCCCCCCCCGCCAACAGGGAATATACTTTATGGTTGTACTATATGATGCAGTACTCAATGTGGTCTTATGTATTTTTAATTTAATGACGAAGTCGTGCATCAAAAGAATGTTTCATTCCAAAAGAACAGTATGTCAAAAGCTAAGTATGAAATGCATAAAAAAAACTTTAATCATCATCAATCATAGAAAAAGATGAAAAAACAAATCATGGCTATATCATTTACCATAATCTTCAGCAGTTGAATCAATCAAGCATTAAAAGAGCAGGCACTACAGAATTTAACTATAGTGTATTGCACATATCATGATACAGATATCAGACATACAGTTTCAATCAGTTATACCAGTAAACCAAATATGCCAAGAGAGTTTAGAAACGTCCCATGAGTGTATACAGAAAGCAGATGGCTACATTCAAAGTCTTGGGGTTATCATGATCTTCCTTATTACATTAAGTAAAGTTAAATATTCATTGATATTAATAAAAAGTTGACAGAATTGACACTGCCTAATCGGAGGATCTACCTCATCTGGTAAGCCACCCTTTCTTTTCAGACACACACGCACACAAACAGGCACACACACACTCTTACATAATCAGTCTGCTCTAGATATGGTTGTACATGTACACAGTGTTCAACATGGTCCGCTGTGTGTTGTACACCTGCAAAAGCCCGCTGCTCTCCTCCTTCCTTCAGCGACCACGACCCCTACGGCCGTTGAGACTGATGCCGTTTGACAAGCAAAGCCAAAACTGAAAGAAAGTTGTGGTATGACTGCAAGGGTCCCGTCTGCCTGGAAATATTGACTGGTATAACCCACACAGTGCAGACTGCGTGTGCGCTGGTTTGGAAGACTGCTCTCCGGAGGCTGTCGTGCACCATGAGTTGGTTTATTGGCCGAGTCGATTCAGGAAGAGAGCATCAGACAGTGTATCAAATGACCCACACAAATATAGATATGTGGGCCTCGAGTAAGACCGACAGATGGAAAAAACAGAGAGGCAGACATCGCACACACCCACATACACATACACACACACACACACACACACACACACACACACTAGGGCCCCGTCTACCTCCAGATAAGTACAATCGTAACTGCTCTCACCAAACTCACAAAAGCAAATATCTTATTTCAGAATTCAAATGTCTTCTGCAAGAAGTATTTGAATACAATTTTAAGTAAAGATATTGCAAACACTATAGCTTCAATTGTTTATTTTTATCTTAGACATTCAAAGCCATATTTGACACCATACAGAATTTGCTTCCCCAGTAATGAAATAAATATTTCTATTAAAGTTGTATAATTAAAATATTTGTTTTGAGAGGGTTAATTGAAGAAGAGCCTAAATACTTAACCAGTCTCAAAATGCTCTCTAAATTATCCTACTGTATATCAAATATTTGAAATTTCTGAATACAAAGCTCTAACTCTTTGTCTAGCCTACACGTCATGCCTGCAAGTTAGAGCTTAATCATTGTGCAACATAGAGCAAGCGTGAAACGCCTCACGAGGAAAGTCATCAACCCACAGCAAGCGTGGCTTGTGTGTCAGCATGACAGAGGAAATAAGAAAGGGAACTGAGGTGAATTGTTGCTTAGAAAGAGAAATTAGGTCTATATTATGCACACACTAATACTACATAATATTGCCTAATCTTTACAGACTAGCTTATTGGCTAAAAGCCATAGAAAGGTTTATGGCACTTAGCAATAGATTTACATAAGCGATTAAGATAATTCCTTTGTTGACACTTGGCATGAGTGTGTTGAGACAGGTGGCCAGTGACCTACGATGAGTAAAAGGCTATCAGACAGGAAAAAACAACATACAGATGGCTTAGGCCAGGAGTTTCCAGCCTTTTTCATGTCAAGGACATCCAAACAGATACTCTTTAGGCCATGGACACCCATGCTGTCCCAAGGACCACTGACACCTCAGCATATGTTTACCATGATTTAATACAGAGCTGTCTGTACTGTGGGTGGGGAGATAACCATGAGGGAGGCAAGCATTTGATCAAAATAGTCATTCAGATACATTCTCCCACTACTACATTTTTGTGATCAATTTTAGGGAATTAAATTATTAGAACTGTGAATTTAAACTACACCAATGAACCCAATGAAAACCCCTCTTCTACTCTCATTGTGCTAAATTTTAGTTAATGAAATAAACTATTCTTCATTTTTCTGAGGATCCCTGGACCCCATTTTGGGAACCACTAGACCAGGCAAATCCAAACTGAAATATTCTCCTCTAAAAGTCGCCCATGAGACACTCTTTTAGTGTTTCCCTCACTAACATAAGCTAGGAGAATGAAATTGAAACTGAACAACAGTTCAGGCAGGTAAGTGTAGCCTACTGCTTTGCATAGAGTTAACTTATCTGGTTTTGGGTTTGACATGAAGCAGTTGTTAGAGCTACAGGAGCTACTAAAGGCTGAGCCCAACAATTTCAAATAGAACGTCATTGATATATAGACCTAGGTTTTATGCTACAGAAAAATAAAACTGTATTTTAAAAGCAAAACAGATGTTCATGTAACTCCACTATGAAAGTCTAAAATCAATTTATGTGAATATGGTTCACCAGGCTATCCAATCCTGTTTCTTTTATAAGATACAGTCACCAATTAAACACACAGACACAGAGCACAAGGTGTTCAAGGTGTTCAAAAGATATGAGCTTCCCTAGTCTACCTGTTTATAGAGGTCACACCTGACATATATGCTACATTCTATAAGCAGAGATTCACTCTATAGTCCAGGACCATACAAAGACAACTAATTTGTGGCCTTGTCATGACCACAAGAGGCAAAGACTAGCCTGTATTCATCATCCTCAAAGAGAAACCTCATACAATTAAAGGTCACTCTTGCTTGTGTCATTTTCCATAACGGTCATATGACTAGGTTTGTCCATTGTCTTGACAGAGAGACAGAGCCAATGTCCACATCCAGGCCATGACATAATCTAGCATAGATCTACGAGCTGCACAAACAAAGAGTTGGTCATATCTCACTCCTACCTCCGCCAGCCTCTGCTTTGCTGAAGGTATTTCAAGTTAAACAGGTCAAGTCGCCAAATGAAATTCACTGACTTCCTGGAGAGGTTATCAAGGCCACTTCCACATACAACCACAGTAACTACACAGCTACTGTAGCTAGTCTTTGAAGAACTGCAGTTTGCCAAGTAAATATCAGTGACACCTGTCGAGGCTTTCACTGCTATAGGCTAATAGGAATGTCATAAAAATAAACAAAGAAGCAGTCTTGTGTGTAATAAGCTAGCACATAAAAATACACAAAACAACTACTGAAAGAAGCTTGTGACTAGCAAAACAATCAAACGCAGACAGTGCCAGATTCCAGTTTCAAAGAAAACACGTGTAACAATAATATCATCACTTCCTTCCTGATACTAGTCTTCAGGCAAGCTTGTAATTCAATTGTGAAACTTCCTATGATAGATATAGGCTCCGTGGCATTGAACCATTGTGTAAACAAACCTTTTACAAACAAAGCAAGATGACTACTAAGTTAACGTTAGCTCGAAGCCACTTGCCTGAGTTACGCCGACGACAGCAAAAAGAAGACTGACAAGATATTTACAAAGCGTACACACTGACTGCTGGAAGAAAAAAAATACTCGATACGTACCAGTGAAGGAAAACGGTAATTCAGTTGAGAGTTTGGATGGTCTGTATAAACCTGAGACTCCGCTTTCTGTGAACTTACTGTTTACAAAGTATCAACTACTAAGTGCAGGAATTTAACGGAGCACTGACTGGGCAAACTTCGGGGGAGGGACTTCGACAAGACATCGTTTGTAGCCATAGCAACACTAACAAGCGGAAGTCTCCCTCCTTTTCAAGATAGCAGCAGAGAGTGCTCAGACGAAGCGAGAGGTCTCACTCCTCTCGTCTTGTTAGGCAGACTGGACCGCTTCTTTTTTGTCTTTTCGGTCGAATATCTTTCTTTTATTTTATTTTATCAAAATAATGCAATGTTTAAGGTTTCAGTAAGCTACAAATAGCATTGTGAAACATAGGCTAGACATGTCTTTAATACTAAAACACAATATTGTTTAGCAGGTGTTCTTATTTCTCATATGCATAGCATGATGATGACTGGCACCAGTAATGAATATTAATGAATGTTCTTGAATAAATTAGCTCCTGTATGCTTTAGTTAGTTATCATGTTCTCTGACTATTCATGAAAATTCAAATTTTATACTTTTTTTTTTAGTACGAGATGATTACCTGCGCCTGCGCTGTTCTGGTGTAACGGGCATAGGCTGGAATAGTATGTGAATTGTGAAGTATCTTATGTTGCTGGTTAAGGTCCGAATTTTTGATTCTTCAGGTCGTCTGGTACAGTGATTCTCAACCTTTAAAAAACTCTCGAACCCAAATCTGAGAATATTTTTATTGTTAGATATTATTTTGTCTAGAATTGCATGACTATCTGTAGAGAGATAACAGTGAAACTAAGATCAAAATAGTCATTCTTCTACATTATCTAATTGTGTTAACTTCTAGATTAAATGATGGTGAAGTTTAACAATTCATAAATTTGCTGGGGACCCCCTGGAACCCCTCAGGGACCCCTAGTGGTCCTGGGACCCCACGTTTAGAACCACTGGTCTGGTACATGGAAATGAAGCAAGCTGTGTTTTGTTGGCTGACACAGCACTGTGTGAGGCTCCTTGTGTTCTTGTGCTGCTTGGCCCACAAGACCAAAAATATTTAGTTTGGCCCATAGTGCGTGCATGGACGCGCACGCACACACACACATCCCCACCTACACACACACACACACACACACACACACACACACACACACACACACACACATATTACATTTATGTCCAACTAAATATCAAATTGTGCTTCCTTTATGCAGTATAGGCTACAACTCATAGCCTGCAGTTGCATCCCACATAGATTATTTTGCAGAAAACTGTGGCAACATCAGTTTTCCACTTGAAAGCCATGATACCTTCAAAATGCTTATGCAGTGCAAGTGGTCTGTCCACCTTGTTTATTTCAGACACCATAGATTATAAAGGTATTCACTCAAATTATATACCCACTCCTGTGTGATAAGAACTTCAGGATTCAGCAACAATCAGGATAAGGAAGTAATGATAGTGGAAATTGTTAATAGCTTATTTTACATTCTGTCCAACTGCTTATGGATGTCAATGCTTAAACAAGAGGAAGGTGCCACCAAGTGGTGCATGGCACATATGGCACATATAGAAGAATGCTGTTGCTCTCTAATGACTCTGTTTTAGTGCAAAATGCAAGGAATTAATTAACTTTCAGGTGAAGTCAAGAGTCAAAAGCATATTGGGCACACTGCCAAAAAAAGATAGACATAGAATCATAGTCATAGTGTCAAACTTGACGGTGCAAGTACAAAAAAAGAAAGAATACATTATTGCTTCCTAACCATTTGTGGAAACAAATGTCAAATTATGTGTTGAAGAAATGTTCTGAGTCAGAGTTTCGTCTTACTTGAATATATATTTATTGAAAGGAGAGTCTTGCAAGAGGAAGAGATGTGCACAGCAGGAGGCTACGTACACTTCTTCGAAGAGAAAGAGATTGAACCAGTCCTTTATGTATCTTCCAGAATGTGCTGACATTAAAACAGCTCACCAAAGTAGAGTAGAAGCAACACGTTATGTCTTAAGTTAGAGCTTCCATAGACATCTCGGAGACATCCAGGAGCCACTCAGACAACAAGACCTCTGGCATCGTAAGTTACGGCACAAGGGTTACAGTGAGGTGACCATACATCATGAAGCCTTACATTCCCTGAGGTGACCCCAGTTCAGCTGTTAATACATATGTTGAATTTTCTTCCACATTATGAAAAAAAGACAATGATCAATAAATAATAGACACTTTTTCAGACTCACTGTCAAATGCACATGAGAAATGACATGTTTGTAATGGCGGTACCAGGGAACATAGTATAATAGTTGTGCAGTTGTAGTACCATAGGTGGGGACTTGGACTTGAACATATGACTTGGACTCGAGTCAGACTCGAGTCACAATTTTAAATACTTGACTTTGACTTTGACTTGTACTTTGATGACTTGAAAAGGTTTCTAAAGCCTTGACAAAAGATCTTGTGTTTGTGTAAATGACTTAGATTGAAAGTGATGAGATTTGTTCCAGCAGACGACTGAATTTAAATTCTGTTTTCTGAATTTGTATGGAATGACTGAATTTATTGAAGTTGAAACTGATTCTAGAAATCAAACTCATGATGCTCTCATCAAGTTTTTATAGGCCTACTATTAGAATGATATTACATATTAATGTTGCTGTTCAACGCCTGTTACTTCAGTCAGGTAAAGAAACGACGACTAGCTCGTGACTTTCTGTCCTGCTTGTTCTGACTGACACAAGCTAAAGCACAAAAGAATGTAATGACTCAACTTACAAAATTTACATTACATTTTGTGGCCTAAGTTGTTTCCTAAGTGGCGTGACACGTAAATAAAAAAAAAATCATTAATTCAAAAAAATCATTCATACATTGGCAAGAACGCAAAAAGACAATCATTTGTTAACCTGAAGATCCAGATTCAGTCGAGGCTGTCAGACGCGACAACCTCTTCCTCCATTCACAGCGACCTCCTGGGTGTGTGTTACGTGCGCCGTACATCCGAGCTGCTTATCAGGATTGCGCAATTGGGAAGGACAATCAGAAAGGGAGGAGAGTGAGACGGCCGCGGAATAAGGAGACTTACAGGAAATTCTTCACACAAATAATTCACACAAATTATATATATTGCAAATTATATATATTCACACAAATTATATTGCAATTCTTTCCTATCAGACATTGTTGGACAAAATGGACTACTTGGACAGCTTAACTCTATTCATATACTTGTATTATTTTTTATTTATTTTCTGAACTCAGCCACACAATTTCTCTAATTTCTCTGAGTTGTTCGCCGCTTTCATCCCGGTGCAGTTGGACCGGCTGAAGGTTTGGCGGCATGTTTATGCTTGAAGGTTGTTAGACAACATTTAGGCCTATATCACACACACACACAATGCATGCATCTACAAGCCTACTCAAAATAGAAATACATAATAGGTTAAATATAATTTAAAAAAATCCAAACTCATTTTTGGCATTCAATCGGAACCAATCAGAACACGGCTTCCCTTCGCCATTCTAACCGATTATGACATCATTGGATGGAGCTGGGCTCTGCTCTACCAATCAGAGCCTGTCTCAGCTGCACTGATGACATCACAATCAGAATTCTGACGTGTTTGGTCGCAGCAGCTCAGGGCATAAAAGGCCCCGCTTGAGGTCTTGAGCTTCAGACCTTACCACGGTGAGGTCTGCTCCCCTGGGTGCTGGTAAAGCTGATGCTTGGACCGGGCAAGAGGCTCTCTTTGGGAACCTTTTTACACAGTCCTCACACGGTCCTTGATGGGCGTGTTTGGAGACTTTCTTTTTAGTTTATCTTTTTTTTTCGAGTTAATGTTGATAGTTTGGACCAGGTGGCGTGGCGGCTAGCGAACGAGGTTCATTGAAGAGCTGGTGGTTGGTACGAAGACGGGCGGTTCGTGTCCCGCTGAAGCCAACCTGCCAGCAGCTCCAAAGGTGCGGTCTGGTGGTTCGTTGAAGAGGTGGTGGTTGGTACGAACAGACGCGGTTCGCCTCCCACTGAAGCAAGCCTACCAGCCAGGAGCCTACAAAAGGTGGTCTGGCAGTCGTGATTGAGGCGCGGTTTGCGTCCCGCTGAAGCCAACCTGCCAGCCGCTCCAAAGGTGTGGTCTGGCGGTTAGCGATGGCGGTTCGTTGAAGAGCTGGTGGTTGGTACGAAGAGGCCTGGTTCGTTGAAGAGCTGGCGGTTGGTACAAAGAGACGCAAACCCGCCACCAAGTCCAAACTATCAAAATTAACTAGAACAAAAAATAAGAACTTCAAAAAAAAAACTGTCGCGAGAGACACCACCAATCTCATTCGTCTCCCTGCGACCTACCTGAAAAGTAGCTTCACCCAGCTACTTTTCCTGAATTTTCACAAGGGCATTAATGCTATCTTATCTTATCTTATCTTATCTTATCTTACAGAGTTGTAGGCCCTTGTCAAAGTCCACAGTAAGAGCTTTACCAGGGGCTCCAGGGACCGTGCTGGGTACTGCTGCTGCAGCAGTACTTATGCATGGTGTAGGCCGACATCTGTGGAAATTGCCAACTTTGTCATTTGTTTTTGTGCACAAATGTCTGTTCTAACAACCCTTTTCAGTTTCCCGGGGAGTGTTTTTGATTGATTTATAGGTTTAAAACCAGCTTCTTGGGCATTTGTGGGGATCCTTTTATATGGATATCATCAGTAATGTTTAGCAGTCTGGTGGAGATAAAGGTGTCTCGGAAGGTCTCAGAGAAGGGATGACGTAGGCATTTTGCCATCATGGCAAAATACCCGATTGGCATCACTGATTAGGGTGTGTCAGTGTAAGGTTTTTTCATTTTTGTCAGCAATACATAGCCTAATATTTGTTGGTGCATCAACATTATTTTTTGAAGTCTGAAGCATGGTCTGAAGAAGGTCTCCGGCAACTACAGTTGTTTTGGAGAAAGCTGCATTGTACTTCTTCCAGGGATCTCTGGGACCGATTTTCTACTGGCATGGGGGTGAGTAGATAATGACTGAATTTTCATTTTTGGGTGAACTATTCCCCTAAGTTAAGGCAACTACCAGTTGATATGACTAACAGATTCAGTTGGGAAAACCAGTGTTATAGTCGATACACTGTAACTTGAGTAGTAGTAGTAGTAGTAGCCTAGTTAAGAGGACATAAAATGTAGTTATTACCTCCGCCAAGGAGGTTATGTATTTGGTGCCATTTGTTTGTTTGTTTGTTTGTCTGTTTGTCAGCAGGATTAGGGAAAAACTACTGGCCCAATTTTCATGAAACTTCGTGGAAGGGTGTAGCATGGGCCAAGGAAGAACCCATTAAATTTTGGAGCGGATCCGTATATTGGTTGCGCTTGCACATTTGCATATCATAGAAGACTGGACTATTGGCCTTGGCGGAGGTCAGCGCTCTCCGAGTGCCCTTCTAGTTAGAACTTGATATAAGTTGTTAGAAAACTTCTTTTTAGTTGGTGGGACTTTTTCTTTTCTTCTTGACACCACAAGACCAAAAGAGTGGTTAAAACTCAAAAAAGTTCATGCAACTATCACTCATTATTTAAAGTTGAGACAACCAGAAGTTTCAACCCACAGAGCAGTGCAGCAGCAGTTTTCGGACCCATGTGATTTAGTAGCCTATTGTTTTATTCATTAATGGAGAGCACTACAAAGTTCTATAACTTTAGTTACTGACTCTTCATCTAGTGATTAGCACTGTCAGTAGGCTGCAGTATCACACTACTTCTCCCTTTAGTTTCTCCTCAATAAAACCATAACAGGAGTTTGGCTGAGTAAAGCATCAGCCTCTCATGTGGATGATTGTGGGTTCAAATCCAAGCTTGTCCTTTCCGAAGTCATAAATTGCCAAAAACAAGGGGCAGATTCTCCAATAGAAAGTTTGGCCATTGCTAAAATCTTCACCAATATGGTTACAATGATAAACTTGACAGAGGTCACCGGCCAACACAAATAAGCCATAACTAATAGAATGTGTGTCTGATCTTTACAACTTGTCTGTTTTTGTGTGTGTGTAATATTTTGTCTGTCTTTCTTTTCAAATTGTGCTTGGAACCCGCAATTGGCACTTGCGGCGGCATTTTTATATATATTTTATTTTATTTTTTCAGTATTTATTGTGTCCGCCCTTTGCCTTTACTGTATTACAGCTTCCATTCTTTCTGGGAGACTTTTTCAGATCTGAAGCAAGAGTGGATTTTTTTTTTCTTATCTCTCAAAGATGAAAGCTTTACTGTCTATCTGATTGTGATAGTTTCTGTGGTCTATAAGGTCTTGCATGATTGAACTCCTGTTTTTTCACTTGTTTTCCTTTGACTTTCACCTTTCTAATGCATTATCTGATATCAAATCACATCAGAAATGTTGCCTTTAGCCATTTTAGAGGCACATGAGAAAGAAAGGTGCAAGACAGCTAAGGAAGTTGTTTGTGTGAATGTTAGTGTCACTTTTGAAGGGAAAGTGTGCTAACATAATGTCACTGACACTTTGGGGAACAACTTTTGTTGGTTTTAAGACTAGAAGGATGGAAGAGTTAAAGTGGCAGTATGGTGCACAAAAGTAAAGAGTAGACAATTGTAATACTGATATATTTGATATTATGCTTAGTGTTGGAGGCTTTTGTGTAATTTTCTGTTACATATATTAAATTGTACAATAATAGTAACTAAAAATATTGTTACTATGTTACAGGAACAGTGACCACAATGTCAACGTTCAATTCAGCTGTATTGAGTTGCTGCATGTTGTCAAACAGCCATGCAGGCTTTCTAACAGCTTTGCATTAGGAGTTTTACACATATATCAGGCAACTTTTGAGGCAATATAAATGAGCAATGCTGCCTGTGAACAGCATCTGAAATGTGTTCAAATGGTTGTTTCTTTAATAATCGAAATATTACAAAATGACCATTACATACCCTGTTTTGAGAATTATGTTTTGGCTTGATGGCATGATTTGATGACCATTTTATTTTAAAATGGAACAAGCCCAATGTTCTGATGCATCTTTGCATGCTATGTGTGATTTTGAGCCCACAATTATGTGTATCAAACTTTGCATTAAGAGTTTTGTACTTGGGACAAAACTGAAACACCCTTAGACTACAATATTCCTTTCTGTCAAAATCTCCAGTGAGACAACTGTCTTAGTCTAGGAGTTTGGTTAATCCAAGTCCATGAAACCGGTTCAACTGATGTTACAACATGAAAATCAGCAAAGATGGAGTTACATGGTCTTCACATGATACCAAAATGCAATTCCTGCATGATAATTTCTTCGTTTTGCTTTGCATCAATTTACAATGAATGAAAACAAAAATGACTGACATGGACTGATTGCAATACAAGACAGAATTTATTTTTTGCAGAGGGAATTTCAGTCCTCTGTTTCCTCGGCTGCACAGCAGCAGCTGCAGAGTGTTTTAAACAGCCGGCGGAAGAAACGTCGGACTCTCTTCTTCTTGGTCTTTTTTACCTCTGAAAAGTAAAAGAGCAAAGTCAATGCCTCAGTTCTTCCTTGGTGGACGTATTAGCTACAGTGTGAACGGACCTGATGAAGAACTCCTACCTGATGTGGTGTCAGAGGATTGTTGCACCTCCTGCTTCTCCTCAGTGCCGACCAGGCTGCTGCTCAAGCCTTCCTGGACTGCAGTAATGGCAGAAGCTTCAGTAGGGAGGGTCAGAGGAACCAGAGGAGTTTCAGTAGGGAGGCTCAGAGGAACCACAGGACCTTCACTAGGGAGGCTCACAGGAACCGCGGGACCTTCAGTAGGGAGGCTCAGAGGAACCAGAGGAGCTTCAGTAGGGAGGCTCAGAGGAACCACGGGACCTTCAGTAGGGAGGCTCAGAGGAACCAGAGGAGCTTCAGTTGGGAGGCTCAGAGGAACCAGAGGAGCTTCAGTAGGGAGGCTCAGAGGAACCACGGGAGCTTCAGTAGGGAGGCTCAGAGGAACCACGGGACCTTCAGTAGGGAGGCTCAGAGGAACCAGGGGAGCTTCAGTAGCGAGGCTCAGAGGAACCAGAGGACCTTCACTAGGGAGGCTCACAGGAACCAGAGGAGCTTCAGTAGGGAGGCTCACAGGAACCACAGGAGCTTCAGTAGGGAGGCTCAGAGGAACCAGAGGAGCTTCAGTAGGGAGGCTCAGAGGAACCAGAGGAGCTTCTGTCGGGAGGCTCAGAGGAACCAGAGGACCTTCAGTAGGGAGGCTCAGAGGAATCAGAAGAGCTTCAGTAGGGAGGCTCAGAGGAACAACAGGACCTTGAGTAGGGAGGCTCAGAGGAACCAGAGGACCTTCAGTAGGGAGGCTCAGAGGAACCAGAAGAGCTTCAGTAGGGAGGCTCAGAAGAACAACAGGACCTTCAGTAGGGAGGCTCAGAGGAACCAGAGGACCTTCAGTAGGGAGGCTCAGAGGAACCAGAGGACCTTCAGTAGGGAGGCTCAGAGGAACCACAGGAGCTTCAGTAGGGAGCATCAGAGGAACCACAGGAGCTTCAGTAGGGAGGCTCAGAGGAACCAGAGGAGCTTCAGTCGGGAGGCTCAGAGGAACCAGAGGAGCTTCAGTAGGGAGGCTCAGAGGAACCAGAAGAGCTTCAGTAGGCAGGCTCAGAGGAACAACAGGACCTTCAGTAGGGAGGCTCAGAGGAACCACAGGAGCTTCAGTAGGGAGGCTCACAGGAACCACAGGACCTTCAGTAGGGAGGCTCAGAGGAACCAGAGGAGCTTCAGTAGGGAGGCTCAGAGGAACCACAGGAGCTTCAGTAGGTAGGCTCAGAGGAACCAGAGGAGCTTCAGTAGGGAGGCTCAGAGGAACCAGAGGAGCTGCAGTAGTGAGGCTCAGAGGATCCACGGGAGCTTCAGTAGGGAGGCTCAGAGGAACCAGAGGAGCTTCAGTAGGGAGCATCAGAGGAACCACAGGAGCTTCAGTAGGGAGGCTCAGAGGAACCAGAGGAGCTTCAGTAGGGAGGCTCAGAGGAACCAGAGTAGCTTCAGTCGGGAGGCTCAGAGGAACCAGAGGAGCTTCAGTAGGGAGGCTCAGAGGAACCAGAGGAGCTGCAGTAGTGAGGCTCAGAGGATCCACGGGAGCTTCAGTAGGGAGGCTCAGAGGAACCAGAGGAACTGCAGTAGTGAGGCTCAGAGGAACCACGGGAGCTTCAGTAGGGAGGCTCAGAGGAACCACGGGAGCTTTAGTAGGGAGGCTCAGAGGAACCAGAGGAGCTTCAGTCGGGAGGCTCAGAGGAACCAGAGGAGCTTCAGTAGGGAGGCTCAGGGGAACCACAGGACCTTCAGTAAGGAGGCTCAGAGGAACCAGAGGAGCTTCAGTTGGGAGGCTCAGAGGAACCACAAGACCTTCAGTAGGGAGGCTCAGAGGAACCACAGGAGCTTCAGTAGGGAGGCTCACAGGAACCACAAGAGCTTCAGTAGGGAGGCTCAGAGGAACCAGAGGAGCTTCTGTAGGGAGGCTCAGAGGAACAAGGGGACCTTCAGTAGGGAGGCTCAGAGGAACCACAGGAGCTTCAGTAGGGAGGCTCACAGGAACCACAAGAGCTTCAGTAGGGAGGCTCACAGGAACCACAGGAGCTTCAGTAGGGAGGCTCAGAGGAACCAGAAGAGCTTCAGTTGGGAGGCTCAGAGGAACAACAGGATCTTCAGTAGGTAGGCTCAGAGGAACCACAGGAGCTGCAGTAGGGAGGCTCAGAGGAACCACAGGACCTTCACTAGGGAGGCTCAGAGGAACCACAGGACCTTCAGTAGGGAGGCTCAGAGGAACCACGGGACCTTCAGTAGGGAGGCTCAGAGGAACCAGAGGAACTGCAGTAGTGAGGCTCAGAGGAACCACGGGAGCTTCAGTAGGGAGGCTCAGAGGAACCACGGGAGCTTTAGTAGGGAGGCTCAGAGGAACCAGAGGAGCTTCAGTCGGGAGGCTCAGAGGAACCAGAGGAGCTTCAGTAGGGAGGCTCAGGGGAACCACAGGACCTTCAGTAAGGAGGCTCAGAGGAACCAGAGGAGCTTCAGTTGGGAGGCTCAGAGGAACCACAAGACCTTCAGTAGGGAGGCTCAGAGGAACCACAGGAGCTTCAGTAGGGAGGCTCACAGGAACCACAAGAGCTTCAGTAGGGAGGCTCAGAGGAACCAGAGGAGCTTCTGTAGGGAGGCTCAGAGGAACAAGGGGACCTTCAGTAGGGAGGCTCAGAGGAACCACAGGAGCTTCAGTAGGGAGGCTCACAGGAACCACAAGAGCTTCAGTAGGGAGGCTCACAGGAACCACAGGAGCTTCAGTAGGGAGGCTCAGAGGAACCAGAAGAGCTTCAGTTGGGAGGCTCAGAGGAACAACAGGCTCTTCAGTAGGTAGGCTCAGAGGAACCACAGGAGCTGCAGTAGGGAGGCTCAGAGGAACCACAGGACCTTCACTAGGGAGGCTCAGAGGAACCACAGGACCTTCAGTAGGGAGGCTCAGAGGAACCACGGGACCTTCACTAGGGAGGCTCAGAGGAACCACAGGACCTTCAGTGGGGAGGCTCAGAAGGACCATGGAAGCTTCAGTAGTGAGGCTCAGAGGAACCACAGGAGATTCAGTGGGGAGGCTCAGAGGAACCACAGGAGCTTCAGTAGGGAGGCTCACAGGAACCACAGGAGCTTCAGTAGGGAGCGTCAGAGGAACCACAGGAGCTTCAGTAGGGAGGCTCACAGGAACCACAGGAGCTTCAGTAGGGAGGCTCAGAGGAACCAGAGGAGCTTCAGTAGGGAGGCTCAGAGGAACCAGAGGAGCTTCAGTAGGGAGCGTCAGAGGAACCACAGGACCTTCAGTAGGAAGGCTCAGAGGAACCAGAGGAGCTTCAGTAGAGAGGCTTGTGTCTTCTTCTAGGCTCAAATCTCCATCAAGGGGGGTGGAGTTCATAGCTCCATCAACAGCTGGTTGAGTGGAATCATCTAGATCCACCTGAAGAGGGAGAGAAACTGTTTTAATTTTGTAAAATTATACTGTTTGTTTTTTTTACTCCACAGTATCTTATGCTGCTACTCTATCATACTTGTGCGCAGGTCTTCTTACCTCCGTGTGTTTCTGTGGCTCGAATATCACACAGATTTCCCCCACTGTGACGTCTACGATCCTGGTCAGCAGCTCAGGCTCAAAGCGGTTCAGTTTCTCCACCAGGAGGTCTGGTTTGAACCTCTCTCTCACCTTCTCCTGGATAGAAAAGACCTTCTCATCCCGGATAGAACGGGAGAAGGCAGCCTGACAATCCGTGGAGGTCAGAGAGGCGGAGAGCTTGTCCTGAATGGCCTTGGTGAGTCCGACAGCCAGGTCACTGAGCTGCAGCGAGGGCATGACACACAAGAGGCTCGCCGGATGAATCCAGAAGCCCTGCAGCACTTTGGGCACAACCAGCATCGCCACTTCCTCTGGGCCGAGGAGGCTGGAGCCGGGCCGCTGCTGCTGCTTCTCCGTCAGGCTCTTGGTGGCTTCCTCAGCCAGCCGGATGATCTGAGGGTCTCTGACAATGAGAGACGCTCAAAATTAATTGAAATACACATTTTCTTTAACCTATCTTATTACTATTGGCTGCTGCAAAACCCCAATTTCCCCACTGGAATCATTCAAGTTTCATCTTATCTTTTAAATGTGACTTACTGAAAACAAGGCCTGTTGGCTTCAGGTGAGTTGAGCACCATTCGGGCTTCAAACTCAATGTCTCTCATTTTCATGCTGATGTTCACCTCCCACATCTGAAACAAGAAATGGGATGCACCATTAAGATTTGACATATTTACAGGATCAATCTAGTGTTATGTGATCATTTACTTCAAACTGAGTCTTTTCATGATCATGGTCTTACCAGCATGAGGAGAGGCTGGACACTTTCATCAAAACCCTCCAGTTCAAACCTCCACAATCTTCAAATAGAAAGAAAACAGAAGGGTCATCTTAACTGTTGCACTATTTTCTTCTCATTAGTAACAGACTAGCTTAACATGAGCAGAGTTGATGATAGATTGAGTGGTGGACTGTCCGTATGTGTCTCAGTAAGTCTCACCGCCCCCTGAGAGATTTCTTGCCCCGCTCCACCAGCCAGTCAGTCATGTCCTCAGCTGTCAGCTCAGATGGGAGATGGTTTTGTTGCTGAAGCCTCAACAACTGCACCATCAGTTTTTTCTACAACAGAATGGAAAACATCAGATGTCCTCATGTGTAAACATAAGAGACACTTTAGCAGAATTGATCAGGTGTTTTCTTTTGTGTGGGCCTGAAACAAAAGTGGTTCTTACTTGTGAAATATAATATTTCCTCTCCCAGCAGAGCTGTACAGAGTCTCTGTATATCGGTGCATCGAACAATGCCTTTGAAGGAAATTAGATAATGTCACTCAAAAGCCTCTTGTGCTACATTTTAATTACAGCTCAAAATCTTTACAATTTAACTGCAATAAATGCTCACATACCTTGATGGGTCTATAGATGACCCTGTCTCCTTCCATCCAGTCCATGGATGTTTTGTTACTGGATGACAAATCAACAGTGGAGAAACAACAATCAAACGTACAACCAAACTCACAACTACAGAACAGAGGTAAAAGCACTCAAACACAGTTGATACTGGTGGCTGAAATGAACTGAGGGTGTTCAGGGAGAAAGTTTCTGTGGGAGACGGAATGGACTTATTGTTGAGTCACTGGGAGTAGAATTCAGCTCTTTATGACAGACAGATCCTGTTTTGGTTCAACTGTTCAGGCAGAGATGACCAGGGAAAATAAATGTCTGGTCAAATATGATGATCAATTAAAGATTATTTTGATTGATTAATAAGTTGCCTTAACACACTTAATCTCTTAATCATACAGGAAAATCTTTTTGCAAGGCAACACTTGAATAGATGTTACTCTGTGTTTTCACTTGGTTAGTTGGCATTGGGTGTGTTGCCTACATTGCCCAAAAAACTGCCAGGTGTATCAGCACCTTTATGACTGTGATACGCACACTGTGTAACATTTTGGTCAACACTGCAGGGTAACATACCCCAAGTAGATGGCTAAACACTCTCTCATTGTCTACATGGCAGCTTCTAATGCTATGGTATATTAGTCTCGCTTTAATTCCTGTTGACACAATCCTAAATGTTTGTCATTTTTTTTCCAGCGTTAATGTTTCAATGTAATTTCTCCACCATATTTCTCCAGTTACAGCAATCAGTCTGCAACTCTGGCTTCACAGACTTTTTGGGCTTACAGCTACATCTAAGAAAACGCTGTGAAACACTCAGTAAAAAAGAATGATTAATGAATAATGTGTACATAATAATAATAACTAATAATGTAACAACTTTTAGTTTTAACCTATTAATTAACCAAAAGTTGTATATTTGTATATCTAAGAGGACAACATAGGCTATGGACACTCAAAGACACTTAACATCAAAGGCAAGCAAAACATAAAACAATATATGACTATAATAGACTGCTAAAAAATAACATATAATATCCATAAAATCCAGCAGTTTTACCATCCCTTGCTAGCTTCCATGCTTTCCACCATGGAAGTATTATATTTATTATAATTAGGCTATATTATTATATTACTTTCCACCCCCTACAGATATTAGATGTATCATTCATTAATCTGAGACACAGGTTCAGGTTAACTGCCTTGCTTAAAGACACAGTTTGTTTGACACCTTAGATAGAAGACCAGCATCCACCCAGTTGGCAGCTCAAACTGGGATACACCCGTGCCAGTGCTTGATAACAAACCAGTGACTCTCTGGCATCTGGTCAGCTTGTTTTATACCATGAACAGCCATTTCAAATGAACAGAACCTGATGTAAAATCCTCTGTAGAGTTTGAGTAGTGCTCTCATCCTCCATCTGTATGGAGGTAGAGGAGGAAAGGAGGAGTGATTTTTGGAGCTTTGGGATGCACCCTATAAGTAATTTACATCCCCTGCATACCTTTTTGTCTTTTTAATTATATTTATACTTTTACAAGTATGAAATCTTATGTTGTCTTTCTATGTCACACATATGTACTTATATGTTCGTTTTGTGTTGTATTTTGTAAGGACTCGACTCAGACTTGAGTCACAATTTTAATAGCTAGAGACTTGATGCATGAAGAGAAGACTTGAAACTTGACTTGACTTGGGCTGTGGTGACTTGGGACTTGACTTTGACTTGTACTTTGATGACTTGAAAAGGTTTCTTAAGTCTTGATAAAAGATCTTGTGTTTGTGTAAATTACTTAGATTGAAAGTGATGAGATTTGTTCCACCAGACAATCTGTTTTCTGAATTTGTATGGAATGATTGAATTTATTGAAGTTGAAACTGATTCTAGAAATCAAACTCATGATGCTCTTAAGTTTTTATCCTATTAAAACCATATTGCATTGAAAAGTCCTAGATATTTTGTTTTCTTTAAGATATTAAATTGATTCTTGACTATTGATTTGTTCTGACCTGGGACTCAAGCAAAGTTGACTTGGTCACAACTCTGTGTAGTACCAATGGCCCTCAGCTGAGGGCAGTAGAGGACACGTTATGGAGAAATGATCACAGAGAAGGCCAATCACTGAAAGAAAGTGAGCTAGCATTTCAACACTAGTTTTTCCATTATAAAAGGGGAAATTCATATTCATTCTCAATCAGCTGTATATAAAGAAGTTAATATTCCAATAAACTGTAGCGTGTTTTATATTCTCATGTTTGACGGATATAGTCTAATAAATGGTACAGATGAGCTTGGGATCAGTGTTTTAACGAGGAGGTCTAATCCGGGGGAACAGTCGCAGCTATACCATAAAAATGTGTCTCTGCTCCATTGCGCAGCAGCCAAGCAGGTGTAAAAACACTCTCCCGGGCCGTGGCTGTCACTGTTTCCCAGTTCTTCGACTGAAGCTGCATGGATGTTCCACATGTGTTGCGATGATGAGGGCCCTTGAGCTTTGACTGCATCCTCTGCATGATGTTTGAGAAACCTGATTTGCTGCAAACAGATGCATGTGAGTGAGGTGATGTTCCAGATGAGATTTCAGTGCCAGATGTGTTTACACCGGGGATTATTGAGTGATGATCATTGAAGTAGCACTCATTTGTCGCATGACTGCAAGCAGACAACAGCAAAAAGCGTAGGAAGGAAACTGTTTGACATAATTCTGTATTTGATTTCTTTGGATTTAAATTCAATATTCACTGATTGTGCTATTTCTTTTATATTTCCCCTATTCGTACACAATATCAGGGGCTAAAGGAGTCCAAGTAATAAATACCTTAAACAACTTCATGTGGTTAGACTAGCTATCCATATTATTTTCCATCATCCTTTGTTTCCATTAGATTTATATTCTATTATTTGTCTCTGTCAAGGAGGTTATGTTTTTGCCCCTGTTTGTTTGTCTGGCTGTCATCAAAAACTTCTGAAAAGATTTCCATGAAATTTGGTGGACAAATAGGTCTTAGGCCAAGGAACCATTGAGTAGATATTGGTGGTGATCCGGATCTGGGATTTCCACCATTAAATGATTAGATGATTTTGTTTTTTTAGCTATAACTATGAAACTAATGGAGATAGAGACTTGATCCCAAATCCTAAGAGTGTGTTTGCAGGGTCAAGAAATCAATTTAACTTAAAATTTAACTGATAGGAATGATGTCTTTGGGTGTAACAGCAAGTTGGAGAATTGTTCAGCGTTGGTGGAGGTTTATGCTCTCCAAGTGCCTTCTAGTTCTTTTATATTTCCCCTGATCCATACATAACTTAGGGAGCTAAAGGAGTCCAAGTCATAAATACCTTAACAATCGACTTTAACGTGGTGACTAGGTCATGTATTGTCAAAGCAGCAGGGATGCAGCGGTGGACACTCGCTGCTTTATAGATGTCTATCGTCCGTCTCCTCTGGTTGTCTTCTGAAGGCAGGAGCTTTATTGAGGCCTCCTGTCTCTCCTCTGAGAGCGACAGCGCAGCCCATCCAGCTCTATCATCCCTGAAGCTCACAGGAGGAACGGGGAAAACTACAGCAGGGCTCTGAAGCCTAGCAGAGATATACTATACTACAGGACCTCCGGGAGCCATTTCCACCAGCGGAGAGGAAAAGCAGAGCAGAGTAAGGAAGAGAGAGAGAGAAAGAGACGGAGCGTGTGCAGCCAATGTCACCACACTGCTCTGGTTTAAAGGCTCGGAAGGATTGACATCACACTTGGAGAGTTTCATTCTGCTCTGCATCCCCGAGCATGGGAGGGTGTGTGGTTGGGGGCTTGGAGACATCTGTGGCACTGCTTTAGCAGTGTTTCAGTGCCTCTAGGATCACGCTATGTGGCTATGATCATAGATATGGCAAAGGCTGCGGGTATGGCTATAGATGTGGACAATTCTTCAATTCAAAGCTATGGCTTTGGCTGTATTATTGTAGCTTTGTGGCTGTGGGTATGGGCTATGGCTGTCTATGGATATGCTCTGTTGTGCCTTCAGTCTTCAAATTACAATTCCAAATTGTGTCCCCAGCAGAAAGACCTCAGCCTGTAAAACTTTATGAAGAGTACTTGCTCTTTTGTCATTGCTCCTCTGCAGTGTAAACAATTGAAGACTTTCATATAGGGCAGACCTACTTTGAAGGGTTGTTTAATTTCTGTCACCCACAAGGCTTCCAAATTTAGCCCTATCCTGGCAGCTATGATACAGTGTGTTTGCTCCTCTTTTCACCTACAGGTTCCCAACTGGCATCCTGGCTCATTTTAACCGCAGTGCCCCTTTTCCTTGAGTTCATTGGCAGCTGTTCTGTTGCAGTCTTTAGCCTAGTTGTCTGTACTTTCACCGTCAAATACATAAATTATCAGGTGGCTTTTTTTTGCACATAAGCTTCCAGTCTTATGTGCCTCAGAAATTATTTAAAAAGGAACAGCCAAATTAATGAGTATGTCCAACAATTTGTTTAATTCCTCACTTAATTCATTAATTCAGGTTATGTTTTTGAATAGTTATTTATTGTAATCTGTGATTCAGTAGTATCATCTAACTGACAGTTGTATGGCCTCTGTTGAGGTTTCATTTTCTCATTATATCCCCTAGGTGGCACTCTAAAGTAGGTTAATGCAGAATGAGAATCCAGCTCAGCACCTGTTGACTTACAGTTGCAGCCAAAACACTCACACAAATGAGCTCTGAATATGGAGATAGAGTATGTCATGGTTCATTCATCGTTGCTGAGTAGTAGACATTTTTATGAATGGGTAATCTAAGATATTCTATTCTTCCACTGTAGCAATCTGCATGTTTCTGCAAGAGGAGAAAAAAGACCCAATACGCTGTTCGTTCATGGTACCTTTTGTGATAAGTTATAGATAGAGATACAGATGAATAAGCATATTAAACTCAAACTCATATCCTACACAGAGGCAAATGCCTTATTTGAATATTGTATCTACTGGGAGAGTCAAATGTCCATATGAAATGGAAAATGTTGTTGAAATGTTTCTTCTTTTTGAGCCACTGAAGAGCTCTCTGGGACTCAATGAGTTATGGTTTATTTGCTGTTACAGCAAAAATACCCCAAGAGGCATATTTACTAAGTCACAAACAACCCCCATGCTCCATGTTATCCCACTGTACTTCTGTTATTTCTTAAGGGTTTTTTTATACTACAGTGATGATAGATCTGACCAATCTGACTTATTTTCCAAGGATGTGGTCATGGCTGGCCTGCAGTCATGTGGTAACCTGGCCCATAAGTCTTGCCAAGTCAGAGGGCTACATGCATGCAAAGCAAGCAGGCTGCTGCTATCGCCTCTTATCACACAACGTCTTATTATGCAAGACAAGCTATTACACGCTCCATTTTCAGCATGGCTGCTGATACACTGTTGAAGGCCAGAGGTTTTAGACTGCTGTGTGACATGAAGTGAGGCTACCATAGCTGCCATCGCTGCATGTCACCAATCCATCCCCTCCAGCCTGGTTTCCATTAAGATGACCATGCCGTAATTGCTACCAATTGATTAGTCAAGCTTTTATGGTAACTAACGCTGAGTATCTGTACTCACCCCGTACAGTACATTTGCATCAGGGATTTCCATTGCCTCTTGAAATTGGATTCATGCCATTAGACATGATTGCATGTAAGTACCACTCCCCACAGGCCTCTCCCCAAGAGAACATGGGAACATGTGTTTCCCATTGTTGCATGGGTTTCTCCATACGTTCACACCGGCCACTCTCACTTTCCCACTATCTCATCCAGATCCCCTTATCCTCTTTGCTGCCTGTATTCAGATCATATCACCTGAAGTAGCTACACTAGTAAAGCAACATGGAAGGCAATGTGTTGAGTCAAGAATATACCTGGTATCTTGGCACGCTTATATACCTGATTAAATAGCGTTTTAACCTCATAGTCTTTTCATTTCTTACTCCTAAAGCGATAGACTCAATATGAGGGAATCACAAAGCCGATTTCAGTATGATGAACTGTAATCTGAAGGAGCAAATTCTGTTTGAGAACTTCAATAAAAGGCTCTCATTTCATAAAAGAACACTAAAGCCTCGCAGGATCGTTTTCCCAGTCAGTCACCAAATGCGGCGTTTCAAGCATGTGTCCCAGTTGCTAAAGCCGCTTTATTTTCGGTCCTTACCATAACCTGGGCAAGTGAAAACATTATCTTTTTATCTTTTATTTGGCCGGGGCTCTCGCAAGTCCCTTTAAGCAACCCACAGGAGTCAAACCCTGTACTCCAAGGAGGAAAAAGGCCAATTTTCTGGCCTGCACAGCTTCAAGATAAATGCTGCTTGTAGAAATGAATTGCAGGTGTTATTTCAATCATGCCATAGCTCTTTTTTAAGACAAATAGTCTAAGGTTTTTTTGTTAAACTGAACAAAACTCAGCGTATGATCTAAAGCAAACCAGAACAAAACTGTATTTCCATTGCAGTTCACACTCTAACACTGTGAATACACAACTCCCTTCCTGACCAATTCCCCCCATTAATACTGTGACACATTATCATGAAGATAACAGAGAATTGTACAGATGAATTGGAATTTCACTATTTTTGCCAGAGATAGAGCTAGACTTGCTTTTGGAAACGCACAGTCCTTTGCAGTATTTATTGGCTAAGTATTTGTTGGCTTTTCTCTTTGTGTATACTATACAGCACAGCCTGGTAGGATGTTAGCTTAACAGATTATAATAAATTGCTGAGTGTTCTAGAAAATTGCGGAGGAGTGGTGTGACTTTGAGTTCATCTGATTGATGAAAGTCAGCGAGGCCGCAGTTTGAGAAGGTATTTCTACCTCTCTCATCAACCTGCAGCCCCATCAGTCTTACCTCATGACATCATCCACCCGATCTTCACTGACTCATCTGCTATAGGATCACGGGTGTCCAACATATTTCCAACCACTTTTCCCTCCTCCTCTGGTCCCTCGCCCAGGTTTGTATGGAAAGGTGATGGTTTTGGGCCAGGCAGCGAGATGACATCACAGGTTTTCCTTTGTAAAAAGGATATCTGATCGGTCCCCCCATGGTAGTCTGTTAGTTCTAGTGACTTATAAAATAGAACAGGCACTCAGTGGATAAGTGAAAAGAAATATGCTTTGGCAGGACTTGCTGCCTGAGCACCTACACGTTTTACAGCTTGATCTGAATACAATGTTACAATAAAGCAATTGGGCCCCTATTATAAAGATGTAAGAGCATCTTCTTGCAAGTATAATGCCATTTTCATCTGGGTGTGACTGCTGCTAATACCCGATTCTGCCTCTTCTACTTCAATTCTTAACACAGCCCATCCAGCTACTTCCTATCAACGGTTTAACCTTTGACCTCTTCGCCTCCCCAGTGCCTCCTAAACTTTTCAAGACTACTTATATCACTGTTATATAGAACAATATGCAAGGTGAGTACTTATGTAAAACTGGAATTCCAGCTCCACTATACTCTTTACAGGCCTGACCATAAAGAGTTGATTGATTTATGAAGCTGATAGCCAGCCAGATGAAATAATCCCCTCCTGTTTCATGGGTCACGCAGGCTCTCAGTGTTATTTTAAAATTATTTGCCTCAGCTCATTGTCCTTTTCCAGTGTGTCTTACTCCTCCATTGGCTGATAAGAAAGTGTATTCAGAAAGAAGTCACTTGAGAAAGAAATAGCTATGTGAAACGTGTTTCATTCCATTCAGCAAGGTTTTAGCCTCGCAAGTAAGAGAACTAGAGCGTTGTCAGCTGTGCACATCTGCTTTCAATGCCTCTTTTTAATGTGGTATTGAAATCCAAGGCATGGTTTGAATTCTCTGCATAGTGCAAGGTGGGACACAAAGGTTGAAGTTCTTGTGCGGTGTACAAAGAAGGCATGGTTAAAGTATCACTTGTTGAGGAAATCAGCCTCACCTTTTTATATCACCTTCTCTAATTCATAACCTTTACACACAGATCGCAGGCCTAATATTGACACAGCAGTGTGTCGTAATGTTGAACTCTGCCAGATGTCTCGCACCTTCCACATGGTGTTATTGTTCAAAGATATAATTTCTGAGATATCTTACACCGATGTACCATTATTCTCCTCAGTTTCATGATCTAACATTCCAACATCATACATTTATGGGGGAATACATTTTGCAGACGCACCAGTAGTGACAGCCAGCATGTGAGGGTTTTTTTTTTTCAAAGTCCGTAACTAAGTGGAGTGAGGCTGAAACCATTCATGATGTCTTAGGGATGAAAGACTACCAATGACATTTCGATTTAAGATTTTATGTGTCCTTGTTGACCATATCTCTTAATTCCACATGATACAGAATCATCTTTAGTAGTCTGAGAATTAGATCAAGAGGGCGATTGGTGTAAGATATGTGTTTAAAGGAAAACACTCTCATGAATAAATAAGATGAAGCAAAGTAAATGCCAATACAGCATGCACTGTATCTTTCAGACTGCATTACACATCTTGAAATGGTTGTGCAGTTCCCTTATAGTCAGCAATATGTCAGCAGTTTCTGTGTGCAGCCCAGTTTATTCGGTCAACAAACCCAGGACCTGACAGCCTTCTCTTTAAAATAGGGTGTCGGTGATCACAGCGTTAAAAACTTGTCATTTTTCTGCGCTCAAGCAAGGAAAACGAAAGTGACAGGCTGCTCTGAAATTTTGCTTATGTCTCAGTGTTTTTGGATAATTCGCTCGGCAACATTTGGCCAAAGTCAATAGTTTGTAAGCTCCTCCAGCGCAGGGAGTGAAATATCCTGGGAAAAGACTAAACTGAGCCGGGCCGGCCTCACCTCGCTGTTTCTGTGTAAAGCACTTGCAGGCATGAGCGGAGTCCAAAGATGAATGCAATGATTTTACAGGACATAATTTAAGAGAAGTAATATTGGAAATAATGCTTTCTCAATACTGAGCCATACACTGAAAAATGTTTACCCTAAACTTTGCACTAGATTACAGTATGGCCAACCATTTAATGTGATGCTGCAGCTGGGAAAGCACTGACATTAAAATCCTAATATTGCCTTTAAGCTATGGATTTGTCCATTGTTTACAGGTTTGAGCAATTTTACAACAGTAAAAATCTAAAACTTTTATTAAGCCGTTTCAGTATTTTGCTTTTGAATTTGATTGCAAAATCACAGGAAAAATTAGCAGTGCAAAGCTTTGAAAATAAGAAATGGCATATGGCAAAAGGCCTTAAAAGTCCCTTTTCTCCCTGGTTCTTATTTGTTATTGGCATACAATGCTATAAAGGGATATTATTAGCAATCAAACTTCTTTCTGGCACAGTAAATACTTCCTGCTGTTGCCGTGACCCACCATGGCTCCCAAACACTGTAAAATGAGAAAGGCAGAGTTTGTTCGCCTGTTCCAAGTGTTTCAGTGTTCTCCTCATCACCGGAGCTTTTTCCATCAAGGGATGAAGGTACAGCGACTGTAGTTGAAAGAATCAATGCTGTGTAATTGGGCAGACAGCTCTGAAATGCTGGACTCAAAGTAAGCCCTATGGCTCCATGTGGTGTGGGGGCCACACACACACACACACACACACACACACACGCACATACACACACACACACACATGAATGAGCTTCAGCATTTAATGATTTTATCATTTGTCATTTTCGTCAAAATGATGTATTTTCTCTTTGTAGAGGAGATATGGTGATCAAATAGTTAGTGGATGTGCACCATGACAAGTGGGTTTTTCTGTACGCTGAAATTGTTTTGTTGCAATTTTATGTTATATTCCACAAGAATGTAATTCATTTGTGAAAAAGGAGTTTTTAGGAAGAGGCTAACCTGTTTTATGTAATTGTCTTTTGTTTATTCTTCTTCATTAGAGAGAGACAGGCTACTACTGTACTACTGTTGTTTGTGCACTTAACCTTACTTTAACCCTATAGACACCACTCTTTGAATGGTTTATGCACTTTAGTTTAAGTTGTTTTGCACATAAGCCCATGCACTTGTTAGCATACAAAGAGAAAATACTATCATATCATATCATATCATATATCATATCATCAGTAGCACACATAGTCTCCTTCATCTTGAACCTTTAAACTTCCATTAATGTTATTCTCTTTTACGCAGCAAAACTGTCAAACAAGTCACATAATGTATGGTCTTCAATGTCTTCATATTGCTGTTAAACTGTATACAATTATGTTGTTCATATGGTATCATGTATATAGCTTGATGTATTTTCCTATTATGGAGAAGAGTGTCCACACAGTACCTTATGCATTATACTCAAGCCACTGAATATAGAATAAAGAAACTTTTGCTTCTCTTGGTTTACGCTGAGTAGATGTAAGGTTTCATAGTAGATTATATACAGTATATGTGCAATGTTAAAAGATGGTATTATTACATTTCTGACAAATATCAGGTCATAAATGTACAGACAGTGAATTTCTTCTCACCTACAATATCTACCTTGATTTTGCATGTATAATATATGCAGAAAAAAATCAGATTACTTCTCATGTCAGATATGCCAAAATGTAACTGGTTTCTAAGTAGTCACAGTGAGTTTAACATCACTCTGAAGCTCAACAGAATAAGAGTGTGGTGAGAACTGTATCTTCCTCAAGGGATCAAGGGCCTTCGGTTCAGAGCTACGGCTTCTTTTCCACAGCCAAGCTCCTACTGATACTTTCCATCCCGGCCCTCAGTCAGCGCTCCTGCCAAAGCGCCGGCTCTTTCACATAGCGAGAGATTGTAAACCAGAGAGCGCAGCACGCATAGCTTAGCAGCCTCAGAGACTTTCAGCTGTCCGCAGAGAGATAAAACAGCTTTGACTTCTAAAAGTGGGGATTGGTTTTCGGGTTAGTTATTGAGTGCATAGGTGGTGTATAATGGTTACGCTTCATCTGAGCACTTTTTGGCGTAGAACCTCGAATACCGCGTTATTGTATTTTGAACGTTTTCACATGGAGTCGTAAGGAATGTGTCTGTAAACAGAGACTCAGGTATGGCATGTGATGGGCGACATCGCCAGAAGTGTTGATGCCCTTCTTTGTACACTGCAAAAAACATCCATCTTAACAAGTCATTTAGTCTCATATTCAGCCTTCAAATCTTATTTTTCGTAAAACGAGAAAAATTCTGCCAGTGAGGTGAGATAACTCCACTTGTTTCCAATGCAGTTTTCACTTGTTTTGGAATTCTCTAGAAATGAGTGTCAGCTAGGGCTGGGTATCGTTTAAAAAATTACGATACCAGTACCAATACCAGTACCCTTAAAGTGATACCGATACCAGAGTACTTCATTCGGTACCTTTTTTTTAACGTTTTGGTGGCATCTCGGCACGCTGAACTGCCAACTCCGTCACATACACCACGCACGACTTCACCACAGACTGTATGGGTTGTAGCTGCTGCGGTAGCGGGCCAATCACACGTCGCATTAAATCGAAGAATGCTTGCGGTGATTGGCTGCGAGCAAAACCATACAAATAGTCATTTTTTTCTAGATCTGTGTACAAAAAGTATCGAATGCAGGTATCGTTTAACTGGAGAAGTTTCAATACTACTTGGTACTGGGTTATTTCGGTCGATACCTTATAGGTATCGAGTACCGATACCCAGCCCTAGTGTCAGCATCTTGAAACAAGTCAGAATAAGGCAGATCACTGCACTACTATCAAGAAAATGTTGTGAAAATTGTTTTTATAAAATTCTTGAAACAAGTTGATTTGCATTGGAAACAAGTGAAATGATCTCTCCCCAGCGGCAGATTATCTCACTTATTTTAAGAAAATGACGCTTTTAGGACTCAATAACAGCCTCAATGACTTGTTAAGATGGAGATGTTTTGCAGTGAATGAGAGGGAGAGACGGAGATAAAGAGAGAGACGGAGAGACGAGACCTCCCACTGTAATAATCATCACTGTGCTGAACGGGCACTGCTGTCTCTCTGGGTGGCGTGCCTCGTAAACGTCTGCTCTAACCAGCAGGCGAACACCGCAGCCATGCCCGCCGTGTGTTTAGCCAGGCGCTCCGAAGGCCGCGGCATCAGTCAGACTCGGCGGGGGGAAGAAAGGTTGCTCGACCTCAACCGAGGCCGAGCGGAGCGCTTGATGTCCAGATCCCTGTTATTATAACCGCCCTGTGGCAGATTTAAACACCGTGTCTTCTGTGAGAGCGCATGACCTCCTTCATGGGTCTGTCAGGAGTGAATCAACACAGGTGCGGCACCAGAATATGGCCGACGAATACAACTTTAAAGCACCTGAAATGGTTTCTTCCACATTCGAATTCTCAGTAGAGCCGAATTTCATTGACATCATCCATTATACCTCCTGTTCTAGCACTAGATTTGATAGATTGCCCGACTCGTATATCTATCAAAAACAGCAGCAAGACACATCTATGAAGTCACTCTACTTTCCAGAGACGTCTTTTACAACAGGAATGTTCTGCTGTCCGTGCAAGTCGTGATTTAAGATAGTTTGCCTTTTGTCCAACTGAGAACTTTAAAGATAATTTAAAACAATTGGATCTATTAACGTTTTGGCTCGCGATGATAACTTTAAATGTCAACCCGTGAGCTATAACTCAAACAGGGTTCCTGGATGGGCTTTGTGGTAGTGGTATGTGTTTTACAGAGGAGAGAATTGCTGTTAATCCCGGGTAACGTTTCTGCTTTTCTCTGGATATTTGTCTGATGCTGTCAGAAGGCCTGAGGAGCTTTTATTCTCGTGAGCTGGTCTCCTGCCACCTCCACAAAATGTTACCAAGGAGCTTTAGGGTTGGCAGATGGTGGCACACTTTTACTCAGCGGATTAAAGTGGGTCACTGACTGGGCTGGTTTGGGATCTGCTGAAATATATCCACAGAAGATGGATATATTTCATATCCAGAGTCTTCACAAAACTACAGTAAAGATGCAAGAATTTGTCTTGGTGGCAGTGGTATGGAGACAAATAATTCCTGAGGTTTTAAAGTGGCAGTTGACACAAAAGCTAAGGTGACACATGATTGTGCATGGATGATGCTGCATTTTACAATTGTATTCAATGTACACATGTCCCATCTCATAGACTGTGTGTTCAAGTTCAATCTTTTTATGAACTTATTGTCATCTTTATCAACAACAGATAGATAGATAGATAGATAGATAGATAGATAGATAGATAGATAGATAGATAGATAGATAGGTAGATAGATAGATGGATAGATAGATGGAATGTTACTGACTCTAAAGGTGTTAAATAGTTGCTGTTGGCTGAGTCAGGCAGTTGGCAGGCCAGAATATTATGAGAATAAAAATGTCTACATTCAATCATGCCATGTAGGAGAGCATCCAAGCCTCGCTGCGGTGAGGGATTTGGCCTCCCATGAGTAGCTTGTTTACTTCAGTTTATGCGATTTTCAAAACATGATATTTACACGGTTTGCCCTTTCAGCATCAGGGGGTCTGGACTGTCCCAGTGTATTATATCTAAAGTAAAAGAAACACATTTTGAACAATATCATTTTTGGTCAACATGACACAGCACATTCGAAGTCCAACAAAAGCTGGATGTTTGATGCGTTTGAAGTTGGATCCGTCGAGATACCGAGCTGCTTTACGCCCGTCAGAAGTGTGAAGTGAAATGGGAACTGTCACAAGTCTGTATCTCAAAACCAAGCCACTTAGCTGAAATTCCAGTATGCCCTGACATAAATCTAACCATAGTGCCTTTCCCTAGCCCAGATTCTGGAGTCGTTGCAGATGTTCCTATGAATAGACTATGTGTGATGTATTCTGGTACTTGTTATGGAATATTTGAATGGATTGCCATGTAGAAGTCCGCACAGCTTCGCCCAACTGCAAATGTCACATGGATTTAAGAATTCGCACATGGGAAAATCAATTTAAAGCGGTGTTGTGTGAGCTGTGGATGCGGACTCATTTGCTCTATAGGGTAAGGCCACATAGATAAGTGTTCTGTGCACAGTTTCTGAGCTGTTCCCATAATGATGCAATATCAAGACAAATGCATCCACTTTCCAATTAATGAGCCTTCTGAGACTTTTTTCAATCGGAGCGTTATAGCGGTTGTTTTCCTTGCGTTACAGCCTGGAGTTTGAAGAGAACCACATGTAATGAAGCCTTCCAGCCAGCAGAAAATATAATTGGGCGTTTGGCATCGCAGGTTTGCCCATCATGGATATTCTATCCTGCAAAAAAAGCTCTATGTTCAGATAAAAGGCTTTGTTTTAGAATTCAACTTGTAAAATAGTCTGCAAAGTTTCAGGAGTCAAAATAATGACTGTCCAACTTTAATCATCACTAATAACCTCAAGTGGATTTATAAGCTTGAGGAATTAGGTTGACATGGTAGTGCAGTCTCAGTAATAGGAATGAAATGTTTTGGTTGATTTGTTTGCCAGTCCTTGTTCCTGGCTAAGTTTATCCAGTGTTAGCAAGAATAAATTAAATGGATTAAGCTGTAACTGAGGTCCTCTATCCCAGTGATCACCTGTTGCCAATTTGATAGTCATGATTTTCCATGCTAGGGTTTCACCCACTGAAACCTGCTACATTCCTTCACTCATGCTCTGACACAGGTCCAGAATATCAAATGAAGCATTTTAAACATTTAAAACAAATGAAGTGAATGTAACGGATGTCTGTAAGCAACCCAGAGGGAAATATGTCAAGCTATGCGGAGCACATACACCTAACACCCTCCCAAGTAATCACCTAATATGAAGTCATTTTTAATCCATGATGGATGACATGTTCTTGACCGCAATTTCTGCTCCCAAAGTTTTGTTAATGGCAGCGTTGTGCTGGCCCTCTCTGCATATTAATCATTTTTGAGTGTTGCTAGTACAGGGAACATTTTGGAAATGCCTTTAAACAAGCTCTCGCTTTGGCAGAGGAAGCACGAACTCCGCGAGGAAATAAATCGTAAGAAATGATAATTCGATGGAGGCGCAGGAGCCTGTTTGGCTTCGATCAGCAGGAATTGTCTGTTTCATCGGGCTCTGGCAGTGGCAGAGAGCTGCCTGAGAAGGCACTGTGATTCTGTCTCGCAGGCCCCAACAGGCGTCTTTGTTTTAATAGGCATTTGTTGAGCTCACCTGTACAGCGCTGTGGTTTTGCCTCTACCTTGTTATACATTCTCATCATTCCTTAGACCGAGTTTTACCGCACTCCACTCTGGGCCAGTACATCGTATTGCATAATAGCTTATTACTGTTAATACTGACCAAACTGTTCGTTCTCTGCGGTATCTAATTGACTTCTCTCTCTTTTCCTTTCACAGCCAGCGTAAGATCCCATAAACACCTAGCGACAATGGAATAAAAAATGTAGTGTGTCCACATCTGACTTGAGATGAGATATGAAAGACGTCTTTGCTCATTCCTGTTTCCGGTCTCATTTCTCCATGACGAGACGCACATTTTCCACAATGTGGCACTGATTATGATCAAGGGTAAACTGCATCCTTGCCTGGAGGCGCGACTTTGCAGATAATATCCGAGCCATTTATTCTAATATTGAGGCTTAAAATCTTATTTTTCTTAAAGTAGTTGAGATGATTCCACTTGTTTCTCATGCAAGAATTTTCTTGAATCAAGTGCTATTTTACACTTTTTTTTTTTACACTTGTGGAGTGATCAACTTCATTCTTCCTTGTTTCAAGATAAACAAGTGGAATTAATTTTTACTTTGCTTATTTTAAAAGAAATACGACATACAACCAACATTGAATGCAAGGCTAAATGACCAGGTAAGAAAGACAATTTTTGCAGCGAAGGTATATACAGTACATGTGTTGTCTTCTCGACCCTTGTAAGCTTTTACATTCAAACACATGAAACATGTTAGTGTTTCAGTCAGTCAGAGTGGAGGCATTTTCTATAGTAGGTTTCTACAGTTCAAACTTTTGCCAAAGATGTCACCACACCTGTTAAACTTCCCATAAGACTGTAGTTGTATTTCCTAACGTGTCACTATTTAATCATCCAAAAGGCCAAAATAAATTACTAACCAAATATTTCATTTAAATTTTTTTTTAGGAATTCCACAACCCATCATGTTTTTCTACCGCTGCTCCATGTCCAGTCTCAACAGTTAGCAGACATAATGGCATCTTTCTACAGCCGAGGATTACCTCATTCTCCTCACCTCAATCACGGTGCTGAACACACTGATTAAATGAATAAAAAATGGCACTGGAAAACAAATCTTCTTTTGTGGCTGAGCAGGGAGAGCACAGTGGGTCAGTTTGGTCGTGTTCCACTTCACCATATGTTTCCATTCTTTCTTGTTTTGGTTTTGTAAAACAAAGAATGCAGTCGAAAAAGATAAGAGCCATCAAGCTGACCAAGAAATCATGAATCAACTGTCCTCCTCTCCGGTGTATGAAGTATTGTATGGATCTGCACACCACATGGTCCATAAATTCTCCTGTGTTATACCTGGATGGAAAAGCTTTACAGTTTTCTGCGTGCAATCCCCGTTTCTTTCTGGATGGAGAGGGGTCAGCGGGACGAGGCCGCACATGAAACATCTTTTCAGAAGATTTGTTACATTAAGATCATACGAAACACCCCCAAAAAAAAAAAAATTTACATTCTTTAATGCTTACATAGTTGTTGGAGTGGCCATTCTCTTTTTGTTCTGCTGTACTCAAATTAGTGCTTGGTGATTTGTTCCAGGCTCCCCATTGTTGCCGTGGCCCGCGATGTCCTCTGGATAACTTTCTGTAAGATGTGATGAGTGCTGCACATGACCCGCATCATGCAAAAAGCACAAAGCCTCTTTTGTTATGACAAGTCAAAACACTTCATTAATGTCCCAATATTTTTGGATGGAGAAGGGAGTGTTCAGAATTGTATACCGATGCCAAGTAATTTACTCAAAAATCTGTAATGTATTAACAATTCTCAGTTCACTTTTGATCATTTTTTTGTATTAACTCAATACTTTATACTATTTTGGTTTATTAGGAATGCAGAAAAAAGTACAAATCCTCCTCTTGTGTTTTTTTTTTCAAATATTAACAATCCCTACACAGATCTGGCTTCAGTGACACAGAAAAAGCGATGGATACTGAGATCCAAAACATTTCTACTCGTCTGAAATCTACAGTTGCTTCAAATGGGCTTCTGGGACCGAGGAAGTGTCAAAGTTTGTTACAGTAAAAATCAACTCTACTCAATATCTGAACCTACTGACCCCTCTGCTGCTTTCACTTTTCTGTGCTGACAGTAACATCACCAACCTCTTGTCTGACACATGATGGATCTATCAACCAGCAAAACATGTATCAACATGTTTTATCCTAGAGAAAAGCCACTGATTTCTCTATTTGCGCTCCATTTACAAGGATTATCCATGTTTGTTTAATTTATCAGGTAACCATCCTCATATGAAATGACATTATGTTTCAGGACCTTGTTTACTGTTACTTATTCAATCTTGCAGCCCCAAATTCTGTTCTCAATGTACAATAACATGTACATGTACATGTACAACATGTAATTATCCCCTTTTAGGATGCAGCATTGTTAGACAACCACCTTCCCATGTGATGCTGCATCACGCTGAATGAATGCACTAATATCTACTTTTGCAGTCTTTTTAAGGCATAAGCATGATCTGAAGCGGCGCCAGATTGAAAACATCCATCAGCGTGTATATTATGGGACTGGGGAAAGAATGTATTTGCCTAACTCCACGTGACCCGAGGAATGTTCAAGTTTTGTGTTTTGCATGCCGGGCTTTATGCTGCCGAGCAGCGGAGGCCGAACGTATATTTGAAACGCATCCAGCCAGGCATGATGAATGAGTGGCAAAAGCATAAATCACAATGGAAGAACAGTTGTGTTCTCTTAGCAAAAATTCTTGCAGCGACACAAGTTCAACTTTGCAGAGCTGAAGTAGTGTTTATTTTTTCCATGCCAACCATCCTTAAGGACATATAATTAATGGCCTGACTTTGAGATTTGGATAGGAAAAGGTTCAAAAGACACTCCATCCCTCTAATAGAAGCCTTAACTCTTATGTCGGGAAAAATATTCTTAACATTTTTCTGAATCATTTCTTACCATACTGGGATATTGTGTTGCAGCTATCAAAAATGAGTTGATCACTAAACAAAGAGGTCTTTTAAAATGTCAGTCAATGAGAGAAAAACCTCTGTCAGTTTAAAGCCAATGAGTTTCAGATGGCAGCGCTAAGACGATGCGGCTTTTCACGAAGTCCCTGGAGAGGGGAATGTTTTGGCTAGCTCCGAAGCTCGTGTGGGCTCGCCATATGAATGACAACCAGTTGTTGTCTTACTTAAAGCTGTCATTACAATCTGACTGGATCATTTTAAGCCTGAAGGCGCTGTGTTATGACAGATCGTATACGTGTCAGTCTCTTGTGACATGTGCTGCAGACCTGGAAGTTATAAACATCTCTTTTCATGAGGAATTTAATTGCCCTTGCACAACTCCATCCAAAGCATCTGTTGAGGAACATGGTAACAACACTGCCATGTGCAAATAGCAAAGTCATTTGACAGATCTATTTTTAACAATATGATTAGGTTAATTGAATTAGTGGTATTTAGAAGGAAAAGATGGGAGAAATACCATTATTTCTTTAAAGACATGTTTCTGCCTAATACAGCCTGATGTCTTTATATGTTGTTTGTTATTGCTGCTTACTGGCATTCAGTTTGACATAGAACTGCCCATCACTTTTTCATTTTGACAGGTGTAATCGATAGGCGAATTAATCTAAGATTCTGAGTGTATTTAACTTTGAAAAATGCTGTGGCTCACATGGATTGAATACTATGCTTTGCTTGGGGTTAGATCAATAAAAATGTTCTCTAAAAAATATGTATTTGTGATTTTTTTAGTGAATTGCATCTAAAAGGCGAAGCTGTTTGATATTTTTCATTATATCTTCAGCATGTCCACTCACAGCCACCGGACAACAGTGATGAAGATGGAATACAGTGAGTGTGACAGTTAGCTGTTGTCAAGGTGAAAACTGCTACTGATGGATCACATGTGAACATCTCCCTCATGTCTCATGGCCAGAGTTTATGGTAAGAGGGCTGTTATGTGTAAACACCAAGATAAATGTTGATAGGGAATGATATGTGTTACTTCAGGGTGTGTAGTTAAAAAACCCAAAAAGAGCCAGAAACACTGACCCGGCTCGTGAGATCCATCAGCTGCTGGGCTCTTGGACCAATACACACACACACACACACACACACACACACACACACACAGTGAGAAGATGAATCAGGTCTGGGCTTCTGCTTTGCTTTCCACCTTATGTAGATGAATACACTCAGCCTGCTGGGCCCCACGATGGAGCTGCCCACAGAATACATCCAGCTGTTACACACCACAGTCTAGCTTATCTGTCAAGCAAGCTTTGGTGAGGGTTTTTTTTTTTTTTTTTTTTTTCCCTCACATGGGTTTGCTCTTCGCTTCAGATGTGGATAGTTTCCTGGACTCGGGAGTAAGCCGAGTCTATAGGATTTTCTGTTAGACTCGTCTATTTAGAAGCTTTTAGCTGTGAACTTCAGCCTGGTTCTGAACCAAAAGCTAACCATGGTTTACACATCCATTTACTGAGAGGGGCTGTATAGGAAAAAGTAAGAGAGAAGAAACACACAGAGAAACTTAATATAAACCCCTCAGGCTATTTTTTGCCCAAAGGTTTTGCGTGAAATTAAATTCCCCTAAACACAGGAAATTACGCTGTTTGAGCTCGATGTAATATACACACCATTCCTCTGTGATGTATTGCGCATAAAGCTAATGAGCAGTGGAGCTACTGATTATGAGTCATTGTATCGCTTTCTCTCTGCATGTGCAATCATCTGTGCTCTGATCTATTTGTCAGGCACAGAGCCGTCCCGCCTCCTGAAATGTGACTGCACAAAGCTTAAGCTAGGAAACAGTGCAGAGAGATAAGCCACAACATATAGGAGAGATGAGTCTTGTATTATCTCTCTACCCTGCTCTACTGTGGGCATAATAGGATCAGTTCAGTAAAGATTAAGGTAAAAGTAAGGTAAGGTGAAGGTTACACAGATATTTACGAGGTTTAACTTGGTTGTTTTGAAGATTTTGATGTCAACTTGCCCTTCATTTGTCTCCTTTTCTGGCCTCTAAGTGGTACTGTGGGCTATATTAGCAACACATGAACAGTATCTTTGAGATTGTTTGTTTCATAGAGTAGTCTTGCAACCAGAAGCTAAGTTTCATAGATACCACAGATAAATATGACAGGGATATTTTCATATTGATTTAGATTCCACTTCTGTATTTCCTCCCTGCGTGTTCCCATCTTCTCATTTAATTAATCTTATTTAAATGCTGTGACACATGCACAACACATGCAGAAACCACAAGCACAACATGTAATGTCTATCATTTTTCCATTTTTCCATAATTGCCGGTGACAATTGCCAGCCACCCAGAAAAGCCAGCTGAAATTAAATGAACAAATCACTATTGGATGGGAGAAAGCTGTGATTCTAAATGAGAGGCGCGTGACCCGCTTTGTGTGTGTGTGTGGGTGTGTGTGTGTGTGCGTGTGTGTGTGCGTGTGTGTGTCATGCATTTATATACTTCCCTCTGTGTATACTACACATTAGTTTTGAGATGTACACAAACCAAGGGCAAAAAAAAAAAAAAAAGAATCTTGTTGACAGTCCATACATTGCTGCAATAATGTAATTCTGTATGTATATAGTCTTTTTGGGTTTCACTTTAAACACAAAAAGTCCACATAGTGCATCTGAACAGCATTGGACATGAAAAACACATTTGAGGAAAACATCTCTCAAGCTGTCCCATGAGGGTGACTTCATGGTCAGTGACTCTAAAGCTAATAAACTTCTACTTTTTGAATCTAAATTATATGTTTTCTTTTTTTTTTTTCTCAGTTTGGCTCTTTTTTCTCTCTCTCTGGCACTCATGCATTTCTTAGCCTGTTAAATTGTCCCGATGAAAGATACGCAAGTGGAGTTTGCATACTGAAATCCGAGGAGATATCATGAGAGTCATCTCGGTTGCTATTTCTGCAGTATTTCAGAGGTTTTTGTGGCCATCTGAGGCCTTACCAATCAGAAACATGAGACTCTGGGATGACAGTGTAGCCAACAAGTTGTGCTTATGCGGGGATACTGTATACAGAATATGTTTATCTTAGCAGCGGTTTAAAGATAATGTCTGGCTTACCTCAAGAATACATGTGAGTATAGACACAAGTTTTTGGCTTAGGATAAACAGTAATTGGCTAGAAATCAAATCAACTGGTAATATCTTTATCCTCCTGTTTGACCTAGAAATGCTTTTTCTCTGGTCCCAAGACACATTTTAGCCATTTCACGATGAAAATGCAGAGTTTACCACAACTTCAGCCATGGCCATTTAGAGCAATTTCAGGCACTCTATTTCCCTTTTTATAGTATGGCATAAGTATCTCCATATGCAAGCTGAGCGAACCTTTTCCTAGTCGGAGGTGATGAAAAGTGCAAAACAGAAACCAAACCGACTATTGTCATTGCCGCACTCGAATGTAGATGTCCGTCCATCTCATCTGGAAAATCAGGATCAGGCGGGCAGCCAGCTCCGTTTAGCGTCAGCAGTGTCAGAACCCCTCCCCCCCAGGACGGCCTCGTCCCCGGGGCTGCATTTGGATTCAATTTGCAGAAATCCTTTGTCTTGTCAAAAAATGATATTTCATTTTAAGGCAATCTGTTCGCAGGGTGGTCGCCGTTTGTCGTGGAAAGTTTGAGGCCGGGATGCGAGGGCGTTTCTCTGGGATCCAATATCTGTGGATTTATGGCACCCCGTTGCTGGTGTGCGTCGTCGCCGCTCCCGCTGACAGGGTCCCGGTGCTGGAAAAAGCCACCGTGGCCTCCGGGTGTTCCTGTAACCCCACACCCAGTGTAGCTGTCGGGTTGTGGAGCCGGCCTGGGACGGTGGAAGGACTGGGCTGTGGGAGTAGACAGTAATCCTGTTGTCAAACAAGTGAAGGAGGGATAGTGCGAGAGGAAGAACAGGCCCTCGCTACTGTCCTGTCAGTGCGGGACTAGTCTGGGAGTCCTGAGTATCGAGGTAGTGGTTCTGGGAGGAAACAGCGCAGTTGATTGTCAATAAAATAGATACCTTGACATATTGCATGATCTAAACAGACACAGCTGCAAAATCCTCCTCAGTTGTTGAGGATGAATTCTCCTAAGAGCTTGAGACGAACTGTATGTGCATCCAAGTGCATCTAATTAAAAACACACAAGTAATATAGATGATTCTATGCGATTTAGCTTGTTTAGCAGAGGATGCTGTGGGGCTCCGGCGCTATACTTCTACCAGATGTTGCTCTTTGATGCCATAAAATTATCATTAAAACCTACTTTTCCGCCAGGGTACGGTCGCTGTCACAGAATATGTCTAATGAAAAGGGGGATCTGGACTGCGCTATTATTTATGTCATGAGGTTTATGTTTCCCGCAGAGGATACACAATTATCTGCATGGACAACTCTCGAGCACTGTAGCCCAGCAGCCGCGGGGCAGCATGGGAACCGCCGCTTGTTTTTAATTCATGCATCTTGTTTTAATGTCCCCAAATAACACGGCCCTCTCTTTGTCGGTTCAAGCTCCGATCAGCAAGTCACTGGAATTAACGCGTCGTCTTTGTATGCCGTTCATGAAAGTCATTAAATTTATTGGAATATAATTTGGAGGTTAATTCATTCCTTGTTCATGCAATAATTTATGAATTATGTTTTGCAGGTGGAGATTTCAGTGCTGCTGCGATAAAGGCCGTCGCCTCTATCACAATGCAGGACAGTGCGACTCATCAAAGTCAAGGACACACAACTGAGCAAGCTCGCTGATCAAAAGGTTTTATTTGTTCCACCTTCTTGAGTTTGCACCAGCTTCTCCGGATTCAAAGAACCTTTATTGTTTCTCGTTAGATACAGTACATTCAGACCAGACTGCCTTTTCGCAGGACCTCAGATCATCAGGTCAGATGTTTCTAGGTATTGTGTCTATCCTTCATTTTTTACTGCTGTTTGTGTCATGGATTTCATTGTGTGGAATTTCCTGTAATGCAGTAAAGATGGCTAAGCTGCAACAAATCAACTCCGCAACTGAAACCGATATAGAAATTTTTAATACTTTGCAAGTGATATTTGGCTTGGACCGAGGGTCATCGGTTGCTCTTTGTGTTATTTATGTCTTGGAGGCTTAAAGGCTGAAAATGGATACTATATCAGAGAAATCTTTCATGATAAGGGGTCATGGATTGTGGAGATACTTCAGTCACCTCAGCAACACAATGTCTGTCAGCTCTCTGCCTACACACCACAGATCTCATGAATACATCAGTGTTGTTGACAACAGTCGTGATTGTGGCACACATCACCAGAAACCGATAGGGAACAGATAGGGAACAGATGGGGAATTCTCTCTTTGTCACATAATCGCTTCGTAAACACTTGCAACTTGGGGCCCGGGTTTTTCCAAACCTGCTGGGAGAAAAACTGAATCTCCCCTTGTGTATTAATGGTGATCGTATATCCTCAGGTTCACTATGAAAGACGGCGGCCCACTGCTGCGTGGGAGGATGAGGAGGTGAGCTGCAGGAGATGAAGCAGTGTCACGGAGAGGTGACGGCTCCCCCAGGAGCCTTCGCTTTAAGATCTCCACTCACTCTGCTGCAATGTTCGCACGTCAAATAATCCTCTTATTTGGGATTGTGGCCTCGGCAAGGCTATAAAAGATCAGTCGTTTTGATTGAAAATATAGCAGTATATTGACATCATCCCATGGAGGTTTGAGCCTTTGTGTGAACGAGTTCATCACACATACTGATAACAGAGCTGTTATTGATCTTCAATCTGCTCTGATACATTTCTCACTGGATAGATGTTGCAATACCTAGAGGGGTCCCTACTTTTTACTGGCAGTAAACCGCAACAGAAAGGAGAATATTTCCATAAAGCGGCAAACAATTGAAACACACCATCATTACACATCTCTGTCTGTGTTCTTGTGTTTTTCCTATTTATTCATACATCTCTTTTTAACTGTATCCTGCAAGCACAATACTCACAGAACATATCCTGCAGTAAACTGAGCAGTACATTTCAGCACTGAGTTTCCACACTGTGGTTTTCCATGCACTAGCCTTTGAGGTCCCTCACAAGCCACTCCACATAATCCAATGACTGTACTGTTCTAATCAGAGAGAGCTATAGAAAAATATGCTGACATTTGCAGATACATACTGATGGATACGTGTCCTTACACGTACTGTGCACATGGTGGAAGAAGTACATGAAAACCTTTAAGTAATATGTGCAAAAGTCCATTCAAAATTCTGCTCAAGCAAAAGTATTGAAGCAGTTAAGATTATTAAATGCTCAAAAATAAACTTATAGTGTAAAGGTGCAGCATACATGTTCAATATATATTCCTCTCATTCCAATAGCAGACCCCCAATTTATTGCTCCGACTGGTTTCACACACACACACATACAAACACACGGAGAGGTAATACATCTGTCTGTATCATGATTTCATTTAATTACAGATCCCATTGTAAAAGCTTAATTACTGCAAGGAAGACATTCATCTTGGACTGAACTTTAAATGTCACTGAGCGTGCACTGTGTCTGCGAGATACAACCTTGTACCTGAATTGCTCCTGATGGTTTTGCTTTCCACTAATGGCAGTTGTCAGGACTCGAGATAGGTCAGTTCACTTCAGGAGGCATCATTTAGCTGTCATTGTACGCCATTAGCATGTAATTTACATCAGCGGCTAGTCATCATCACATGCACTGCAACTCAGAGAGTGATCAGCAGCTTATTAATGAGAATAAAGAGAGGAAAAGAGTTAGAAGAGAGTATAAAACCTGCCTTGAACTCCTGCATGCTCCAGGTACACTCACATCCTGCCATTTGTGTGTTTTTCCATGTGTCTGTCCTCCAAGATAACTCAGTTTCCATTCAAGATAGAGCTTTTTTTTAAAAAAAAAAAAAAAAAACAGACTGCTCAGTTGGGCTGTTTGACAAAAGTGAATCCATGACCTTGACCTAGGTGGGCATCGAGGGTTTTATAGTCTTCTGATTCCTTTGTTCAGGGATGAATCTGTTGGTTTGTATGTTCAAATAGAATAGTTGAGGAAAAGATAGCGCACACTCAAAGAAACAGCTCCATAAAGACCATATTGCCTTAAGGTGGTTACAATCCCACCCTAACCCTAACCCCCAAACACCCAATATATCACCTAGTGCTAGTTAACCTCTGACCTCTGACATTGCAGAGTAATTATCTCAAAGGCAATATGGCCAAAACATTGGTATGAGCATTAAATCTTTCTCTATGTAGCTGTTTCTTTGAGTGTGTGGTATTTTTTTCCTCTTCTATAGTCACTTTGTCACTACCAGCACCTCACTAGGACACAGGTGTGTGTTTATCTGTCTTTCAATTAAAACTTTTTCTGCGTTTCCCCAGTTGCATATGGAGGACCACTAGTGTCAGGAAATAATAATAAAGCATATCATTAATTAATAACTAATTGTACAATAAAAATAGGCATTAATAAATGTGTTTACAAATTAATTTATTAATCTATGAATAAATAGACTAAATTACAAAGTAATTCATTATTTGATATTTTAATGGGCAATAAAAAGAGGAATTATAAAAAGAATTTACAAATGAAATATTAATCCATCAATAAATAGTTCAAATTAAAAAGGGATTTACAAAAACAACCATAAAACAGTCAATAAGTACATCATTTAAAAATACATTAATGAATTCATAAATAAATAATGGAATTTAAAAATCTATTTGAAAATGCAGTTTAAAAAGAGAAATAAATAACTGGATTCACAAATTGAATTAAGAATACAGATTTTAATCAGGCATTTAAAAGGGCAATTTCCTTTCCCATTTGCATTTCCATTTCCCCGCTGCTTTTCCTTTTCCTATTAGCTATTCGATTAGCTTAGTCATTTAGCTTCTCCTTTTAGCCTCTCCATTTAGCCTTTCTGTGACACTTTGGGCCTTGCGCTGGTAAAACGAGGTAAAACAATGCAAATTAGCCATGGAATGTAACAAGATTATTATTATTATTATTATTATTATTATTAATTAATGAAATGCTTTATTACTATTTCCGTGACACTTGTGGTCAACCCAGTTGCCAAGTTTCCCCCTGGGGCCCATTAAAGTTTCATCTTATCTTAAAAAAGCAAGGTGAAAGTGAATATGGTGCAAATAAAGCAAAGCAAAGTGAAGAATGTATTGTCCATCACCAAGCATCGCAAAAACAGCATCAGGCAGCTTTTCAAAGCCGGCTCCAACATCTCCACTCTCATTTTTTATAGCCGAGGCACCTTCTGATGTTTGTCTGTTAACACAGTTGTGTTTTTACAAAAGCTCCAGCCTGGGATAGTTGTTTTATTTATATGTCAGTTCACCGACAGGTGTGATGGGATACAGCCTTTATGTGAGCAACTGTCTAACATTCCTGCTTGTGTTCTGTTTTGGTGTGCAGCCAGGATCCACACCTGTTCGCCTGCTCGGAAATATGACAAATCGAATTTTGAATTGCCAAAGTGAAATGTGGCTCACTAGCAGGAGACTTTGAAACCAAGGTAAGCGAATACCTGCCTGGGACACACAAATCTAGCAGGTATTCAAAGCACACAGCCAATACTGAACTGAGCTTACCGGCTAAAACTCTTCTTTGAATCGGGGAAATGTGATGCCTGGCTGTGCAGAACTTTCCACTCCTGAAGTCATTTCACTGTTTACCGGATGATCCCCCCTCTGCTACCTCTGTTTCCTTCTCTGTAGTGTGTGTGTGTGTATGTGTGTGTGTGTGTGTGTGTGTGTAGGTGTGTGTGTGTGTGTGTATGTGTGTGCAGTGTTGGTGAGGAGTTTACATGTCATTAAACTAGTTAGCAGTAGCTTGGCAGTAGTTCATCTAAATTTGGATCTTTTTAATAGTTTATCACTTTCTTGTATTTTTTGAAACACTTGCAACTGCTAAGTATAAGAAAATAATTGCATTTCTCACCCTTTTATATATTTTTTTAATTATTTTTTTATTTTCTCTGTCAAGGTTGTACAAGTCAAATGTTGCAAATGCCATTTTATTCTGTAAAGTTTACTTACAACAGAAAGTTAACAGAAAGAATAAGTTAAGTTTTCACAAAGTAGTTTGAACTACTTCCAAGTAACTTTAGATAACAAAACTATATTTATCTTGAAGGTCGCTTCACTGTAGTTGAACTTCTTTTGATGTGAAGTGACTGGTAGCTGGTGAAACTATACTTTCAGCTTCCTCAGCACTCTGTGTGTGTGTGTGTGTGTGTGTGTGTGCGCGCGTGTGTGTGTAATGTATACTGTAGAGACTTTATGCATGTGTGTACATGCGCGTTAGCGCGTACGTGCGTGTGAGCGTGCGTGTGTGTGTTTGTGTAATGAGATAAACCGGAGTGATATCATGCACTGGGCCCTCTTACATGGGACTGTGCTAGTTAGGTCAAAGCCTGTGGGAGGAGTTTGTGTGTCAGAGTGTGAAGATGGGCTCCAGATGGCTGGATGGTGGAGATTTATGGCTGAACAGTGGCTTTGTAATGCGAACGTGTGGGATGGGAGAGAGATGTGTGACCTCAGTGCTGCTGCTTCCACTCCTATGATGCAGCGAGCCTGTCTCCATATAACAGGTTCGGTCTGCCTGGGCCTCCTTTGATTGCCCGTCCCAAAGCTCTTCTCTGGGACGCTGAGAGCAGAAAGAGAAACACCTCTGGCAACGATTACGATTCCAGTGAAAAAAGCATCCTCCATATTTTCACAAGCGATAGGTTGGCTGTGATCTGCTACGGATCTCCGCTCTCTGGCTTTTGGCTGTCAGTTTTACTGTGTCACCCTGGCACAGTGCTTTGCTCTCACCAGAGACCAATCTACATGTTTTACTGCTGGTCTTTAGACCTAATTCGTCTCCCTCACACAGACACAGACACACACCTGTATTTCCAGTCACATTTTCACACGCCCTTACTCATTCTCTCCTGCAGGAGGTGCTGTTTTTCCAGCATGAGAATATGTCCCATGCTGCCTTCCTGACCAAGGACCAACCCCTGGCCCTTATCATGAAAGGGATGTAGCCACGGGCTAATTGGCCTCTCACAGGCATCAGCCCATATTTTCTGGGACACTGTATCTGGGTGGAGTGTGTTCAGTCCAGCCGGCCGGCCACTTCTGAGAGAGAGCGGCAACACAAATAAAACAAGCCTTGATGAAATTAAGCACTTCAAGATGTTCGCATGTTCGTTTAGAGCAAAGGGAGAAAGGGCCACTCAGGGCATTGCATTGTCACATCCTGTTGTTTGTAATGGTGTGCGCTCTCTTTCTCTCTGATACTCACGCACAGCTTTTAGATATACAATGCCCACACTGTCCTTGTGCGTCAGGCTGCAGTAAACAAACCCCAACATTTCCTGGATCCAGATACAGGAGCGAAAGGAGAAGTCACAGAGTATTGTGAAAGATACACTCAAAGACTCCTGCTGGAACTAAAATACTCTTCATGGGAAGTGGAAAGTGGAGAAGTTCTTGCATAAATAGAGGGGAAAATGAGTCCTATTGGCAGCCAGAGGTCTTCTTGAACATCTTACACACATTAGTTACCTGGTCCAAAGGCAGAAATAGTTTCCGTGTCGTAAACTATTACAGGCAGAGCTTTCACCTTCATTCATGGTTTCAAAGTGATGAGTTATAGCCCAAAACATGTGGTTAAGTTAGTTAATTTTAGGCGCACAGCACATTGCACACACATCCACACTGCACAGCCTGAAGCAAGGCCTCGTGTCCTGATTTCTGAGCTGTCACAGATTTCTAACTCGGCTTCTGTTCCCTTTCAGTGTACAAAAGTTCATTCCAACAAATAGGGAAAACAAACTGGAATGACCTCTGTGTGCCAGTTCTTCGTAGCGTTACTGCATGCAGGGATGAGTGAAAACGGTGTGTGTTTAGCACACGTGGCTGAGTCACACCGCGCTCACAGGGCTCAGACTGTGAGCGGCAGTGACAACCTGAACACCGCAGCCAACAGAGAGCAGCGACGATAAGAGCCGGGAGGAAAACGGAGGCCAACGATAAGCACACACTCAATGAGGAGCGAGAGATTGCACCCCATGGAGGGCTGTGTGTCATTCAAGTGGAGTGTGTTTATAGTCCAACCGACTTTGGGTGGCTGTGCGGAACAAAATAGCTTGCTTTTTTCGTGTACTGTAGCTGTTGCAGTGATCTATTATTCATCTTTCCCACTATAGCACCACTTTGTGTGCTATCAAGAACCTGAACTCTGTGTAACCTGCATGAAATGAGCAGACTGCGGTGCTTCAGGACGGAAAATTGGTACGATGATTTGTTGTATAAATAGCAAGCGAGGATCCAAGGCTGATCCTGTGATCGTCATCATCATTTGTCATCATCCTGGTATTGCCTTTATGCATTCAAAGTTTGCAACCAGCCTGCCATTACTATTCATAGCAACAGACCCAATGGTGAATTAGTGACACGCAGACCTTTTGTACAAAAGAATGATAATTGAATCCTTGCCAATATCAGCTGAAAAGACATTTACTATTCCATTTATAAAAAATGCTGCATACTAAATTGGAACTAATAAAGGTGCCTCATAATTGTACAATTTAATCAGGCATGTCTGCTTTATGGCCACTGCTTAATTGGATTAGGTGGCATTTGTCAACACTGTGACCTTTGCTACTAATCCAAATCATCACTGCCACTGGCTCTGTATTACTCAGAGGCATTAGAGAAATGTTAGATGCTTGCCAAACCTTATGGTCCAGACAAACATGCAAGAATATGTTGAATTTGAGTATTTCTTCACTATAATGAGCTATGTTGAAATAGCACAAAATGTGTTGTTTCTGACTGTAATGGATGTGTTGAGAAACGATGCAATATGTGTTAACAGCAGCAGATCTTTAATGATCAGTGTCAGCATGTCATTTCAACACAGCTTTGAGAGTGTTGACTTTCCCCATGATAATTCCTTGTTCATGATAGAGACCTTTCCTTTCAGACATGAATTTGTACTTACTGTAGAAACTATTTTACTATGTCACAGTAATCTGATCATATCCATTTACTGATGTCTGTAGTTTTATCCCACGATGCTTTAAACGTGCACCAGGCTCCAAAAGGAGCTGTTTCGAAATCTTGAATTTCAATACTCAGCATTCATGTGACATGATGTCAGTAAACTGCACACAGCGCACTCATGTTTACCAACCGGCCGGTCTGTGATCACTTTATACCAAAGGAACCCAAAGGGACAAGAGAGGAAAATATCTTATGTTGGCGGGTCCAGCTTTCTCTGGACGGAGCGCTCATTAGCTGCTGTTGTATTTCACTCTTAAGGTTTGATTTGTCACTTCCTATGTCTAATACCCAAACACTAGAATTTCATTTGAGCAAATAGGATGGATCAGTATGGTCTCAATTAGAGGGGATTGGACGCTCTTCTCTACTGCAGCCCCACTTTATGATTTTGGCCGAAAAGACGGGTGTATTGTTACATAAAAATAGTGCAGCTTTTACTTGTGACCGCCAAGAAGTAGCCCAACTTATCTCTTATGTACGGTGCTGTTCCCTGTAAGAAATACTGCATGATTTAATGAGGAGTCACTACCCAGCTGGACGTCTGACTGTCAGTGTCTGATAGTCAGTGAGAGAGATGTGGAAATCCTGTAGGCTCACACAGCGCTCGCTTTCTGTTCCCTTTGTTTCTATGAGAACTGGATGCAACAGCAGAAAGAGCTTCCTTATGTTTTATTAACCATGACCAGATCTGCTCCTAAACAGGATGCTGTACAGTAACAGTGGAAATTGTCATGCAACTGTATGACTCACATTGTCATGCCATTGTCAATGCACTGGAACTAGCGGTTGCACTCATCAATGAGTTTTCTCATAGAAGTCGCCAAATCGTTTGAATGAGATATGACTTTTATGACAAAGTTATTGGGAGTTGTGTGTTTAAAAACAACAGACATGCCCGATTAGAAAAACTTTGAGCAAATCAAATGGGAAAAAAAGATAGAGTGAACTGAGTGTGAATCACACCAGTTGATGGCTGTACCCGGAAAAGTTGAAATTCTACTTGAATAGCTTCCATATGGTCGGGACAGAGAGAAAATCAAACAAACACATAGACCTGAACGACGCAATCTTCTGCTGTAATGATGGAACAAAATTGAAATGTTGTGGAAAAAGACGTCAAAATATTATCAAGCCACTGTTTATCACCAATCAAAATATTTCCCCCAGCATCCTCCATGTCTGTCCCCACCCACGTCTGCTGCAGCGTTGAAGGGATGTGCAGATTAGAGGGCCCATTAGAGCCTCAGTGATACAGTATCCAGTATCACAGGGGAGTCTGGTGGAAATTGCAGAGCCAAGGGTCTGTGTAATCCTAGACGATGATATAAACAGTTTGAAATATCAAGACGGCCGTTGCACAGTGAGGACAAAAGACGTCCTTATGCCGTGTGAAAGCGTTTCGCTCTCGGTCATTATTTGTGATATGAGGCTCTTGCGCTGCAGTATCACAGGATTTCCTGTAATTTCATACGGGGGTTGGAACCTTTTTTCTCCTCTTATTATCTCCCAGGCTTTGGCCACGCTGTACTCGGTGTTCGGGCCGTACGTGCTTGATTTTAGATACGCTCCTTCTTCTGCAATGTTATGTTACTGATGACATCCTGACTAACGATAATGAGTTACTGCACTTATCTCATCAGTATGCTTGAATTAGGCTATAGTACATTTTAATTTCAGCTAGAAAAGCATTCATAAAGTAGAATTTCATTTTTAAACACTGGGCTTGGAGAAGATTGCTTGCCAGTTTTGAATGGGGGGGAAATAATGGCAATCAGTGCAAAACAACTTCTGTTGCACCCTATTCTTTTTCACTGAAAACCAAAATTACGAAGGTAGAAAATAGCCTGCTATCAGATTCTGTGAGAGCAGCATAATACACAAACTAGCATGGGACTAAGCTGACCATCAACATTTGCTTAGTTTTCCAACATAACACCACATGTAAATTTTCATAAATGCATTCATTTTTATTTTTTTTTACAGTCCATCGATTCCTGTCATGTTGAATCTCCTCAAAGCCCGAGTCAATCAATCTTGAACCTGGTAGACCTTCTTGTGTATATAAATCCAATTTCATTACATTTGAAGGAAAGTATGTAGAGGTTGGTTGTGGTATTGTGGTATTTTGAGCACTCAGCCTTTGTTTAGTTTCTGTCATCTCTTCGCCTTGCATTGCGTGAGCTGGCGAACGCAACTCTACTGTCTGCGAGCGCAAGCGATGTCCTCAGCTTGTTTTAGATAATGCACCATGAACTCTGATTTGTCAGATGTGATTTGATCGTTTTGCACTGAAGACATTTTTCTTAAAAAGCCCAAAGGTCTGCGAGGCAAGCCGAATGGATGCAGAGGCCAATTCTTATGTTGTCACGTTGCATCTGGCTGCAGCGAGACTGAAAGACTGACCCTTCAGGCTCTCTCTTATTTCTCTGTCTCTCAGTAAAATAGACAAGGGTCACGTTTTCGGTTTCTTGCATTCTGCTGTTGTTAATATATGTTGTTAGTTATGGCACGGAGAAGCAGCCCGATACAACCCCACAGTGACTGAGATCTGTCATCGTGCTCCAGCTCTTCTGAACAGTTCAGAGCAGCCAGTCTCCAGAGGGCTCCACTGTGATGGCGATGTATCACGAACTTTCACTTCCAATCAATTGAAATGAGCGATGCTTTGTTCTTTGATCTCGGAACAATAAACAGAAATCTTATTATAGTCTGTCTTATTTGAACAAGGCCCACAGTCCTGTCCAGTGAGTTTGTTCACTCTACAGTTTGTGTCCCACATACCGATGACCAGATTTTTTGAAAATTGTTGCTGCATGTGCTGTAGCCCAGGTTTGTCTCTCTTTGATGACACTGCGGTTTGTTTTCTCTGCTGTGTAGTAATATATAATCCTCTAACCCATGCTATGTATAACAAAAATGACAGTGTATGTTAGCCCCAAATTTCTGAGAACAAAGGTTGTCTTGGTCCATGTGAATCTCTGGTTCTGAACAGCAGTATAGCAGAGAGGGAAAAGAAAGCGAGGGGATGAGGAGAGCAATGGGAGAACAAAGGAAAACGCTGGAGCCACTAGCCTCCCCTAGCTTGCGTGTTGCCTTCACCACCGCCAAAACTATTCCGCTACGTAGAAAGCATGAGGACAGCCCAACGATTTGTCAACCGTGCGTGTTGTCTCCTGAGAGAGAGCGAGAGAGAGAGAGAGAGAGAGAGAGAGAGAGAGAGAGCGGGAAAGTGAGTGAGAGTGACAGCGGGAGCAAGAGCAAGCGGGCACAAAAGAGAAAAAAAACGAGAGAAAGAGGGAGGAGGAGAGAAAGAGAAATGTGGCGTTGGCAAAGAAGCGGAGAGGGAGAAAAAAAATTAGTATGCAAGGCTTAACTTTGGCACATTAGCATTCAGTGACTCGTCGCTCTCCACTATGTGCTCGCTCCACTATGAATCAAGTAGCGTGTTTACGGCTCAGGAGCGCTCCGTCTGAGGGGTTATCGCTGCTACACGGCACGCCATGAGACCACTTTACACACCGCCACATTTAATGCTGCCTTCACGTGCGAAGCCAGGAGTGAGCCGGTTCTTCATGCTCGTGACATTTAGAAGAACATCTTGATCAAATTGATTCGCCTGATAATTGGCATTGGATAGACAATAAAGCCTCTTTTTCCCAGGGACGTCATCCAGTAACCCATGCAAGTCAATTACTGATTTTCCTTTTGAGAATTCTTGCTACCACAAGCTGATACAGTCCCGCCCGTAGCATCCGAGGCTGTTCTGAACGGGTATCAACTCATGTACAAGAAGCCAAAGAAGCATATTTCCTTATGCTTGTCCAGCTCATCTGCTGAAGTTGGCGCTTAAAACATCTGTCAAAGCGTATCCAATTTGGACTTTAAACTCAAGACCAGTGCCCGTATAATGCTGTCTCACTCTATCTCAGGACTTGTGACATCACGAAATACACAATCCACAGAATTTGAACGGATTGAATAGTCCTTCCACTGTTTGCTATGGTAATTTGGCTAGTACACCATAAAATGGCGACTATGAAATTTTAAGGATTAAGGCCCTAAAGTGTGTCACTTGCTCAAGGGAAAGCTGAAGTGATGAGGTTAACGTAGCATTCTCAAAGATTTTGCTTCTCTCGCTAGCTCTTCTCATCAAAATCAGCACAACCTATTAGCAAACCTAGCTGGTAGCATCATCAACTTAACTTAAAGTGGTCGCTCAAATGCTATAAACTAACATAGCTTAGCCTACCTTTAGTGGAGAGAAAAGTTAGCATTCACTAACTTAAAACGGACATCGGCTGAAACAGATTAACTCAACTAGCTTCCACTAACTGTGCACAGATGTCAAAACTTTTGACCGACTTAAAAAGACACCAGCAACTTGTAAAAGAGCTCCACCTAGCGAGCTGCAATGCCAGTTTTCCGCTGCTTTGGTCCTTACTGCAAAACCTCTCGCCTCGGCAACCTGCCGTAAGTGGGTTCATACGGAAGCTAGCCCAACGTTACCCATAAAAATGGCCACTGCTCCGACCATCCAGGAATGTTGATTTGAACGGGAAAGACCGCTTTATCCATTCAAGTTCTGTAACACAATCCCTCAACATCCACGAGGCCTTGATTCATATTTTTATATCCACTTGGTCTCCACTTGCCAGAGGAGGTGAGGATGAGAGCAGGAGGCGCGGGCCGAGGGGATCCGAGCCGATGTTGAGAGGATCCCTCGACTCGGTCCTCCTCTTCAATCCTCTGCCGAACACATTAGCCCAGATCAGCTGGGATTCTCATCAGACTCTCAGGCTCAGTACCAAATGTTGCGCATGAGGGACGGCCGGGATTGATGTACTGTATACACATATGCACATATAAACAGACACATACACACTGGTATATACACACATAGACAGAATTATATATACACACACAAACTCTCTTTCTGTCACACACAAACGCAGACATGCTAGACAGTATATCACTTTAGCACATGCACACACACACACACATCCACACACACACACACACACACACACAAACACAGCAGTGGGATTCACAGCCTGCTCAGGTTGCTGGAGCGGACTCAGGGAGCTGTGTGTTCATTAAAATGACTATAAACATCCCCTTATTGAACATATTTATGGGGTTTAGATGAGAGATACACTAGTTGAGACTGAGCAGTCCATTGGGTCTCATTAAAATCATCGTTTAAAGTGCTCATGTTACCGGTTTTTACCGCTCCTCTAAGAGGTTGTGGTTTGTTTGCTGTCTTACAGATAATCATCGCTTGCATTTTGTGTATAACCCAAAATATTCCTTTCGTACCCATCTCTTTGCAAGCGTCTCTCTCTTTTATAGACCAGGATCAACTGATTACAGCCATGAGGATATAGGCATGGTTTTGAATTCTGTTTGTGTTGAGGCTTATTGCCCGATAGTATGTCTTCCAATCTGCTTCCAAGAAAGGTCATCGGGCCTGGCTGCATCCAATCCCTGAAGGACATTCTCAAGCACAAACAAAGCCAAATGAGGCAGATGGTCTTATGGCTCTATGACTTATGGGCCGATGAGATGGTGAGCCAGCTGAATGCTTTTTGTCCAAGAAGAGGCATCATCGTGGCTTCTGACCAAGGTTACAGAAGGATACAAAAGGAAGCCACTCCACGCTTTAGAGTTTGGAACCTGCCAGTCGCCAGTATAGGATATGGAGGCCGACGTTAGGAATAACAGAGGTTTTGGTGATTGTCTCTGGAGTGGAGACGTTGATTCATCCGTGGAGAGACCTTGCTCTGGGTAATTCGATTATGCAGATGAGTAGGAGCGCTCCTGCGCCTGTGACCGTGCTGAAAAGGACATAGGCGTGCGGCTGGCAGGACACGTGGGGGCTGGCAGAGCGATCCGTACGTTTGCGGGAAGCGTGCCACCACCACAGAAACCCCCTGATCGGTTGCAGTTATCCCCTTTCCTTGGGTCTGGTTGAGAGGGAAAATGGCATTCTGAAAAAGCCACAGCATTCCTCTGAGAATGCCTATGTCTGTATAGCATAAACAGATGGGAGGTCTTGGCCATGCTGCGCTCCGGCTTAACTTAACTTTAGGATCTATTGTTTTATTTATAACAGGCTGCTGCCGTGTTGGCACTTTAATTCTGAAAAGACTTTGCTGGCTAATCAGAAAGGATTTGAAGTTGCTGAACCTTTCATTGCTAATGATAACAAAAATTAAAGTGGACGTTTCATATGATGGGTTTCATACAGTGTTAAAATTCACTGTGGAAACTGTTCATTTCTTAGATGATCGGTTTGCTTTTCATTCTTGCAGTCAGTTTCCATTGTTCTCCTTCCCCTTTCTCTCTGTGCAGTAAATAATCACAGTCCTCTGTCTTCGCTGGATATTGGAACCTTAACCCGTCTTGATGTTGTGCAAATGGGTACAGGTGCAAGTACTGAAGCAGAAAAACACTATCAGTTGAGCTTTACAGGCCCAGTGCGCTTGGATGATCGATACTGCAAATATATACGCGCACTCTCTCCTACTGCAGATGATCAGTAGAAGAGTCCAGTGATGTGTGGGTGCAAGAGGGGAAACATCAAAGTCTTCCATCCATGACTTGGTCACTCTGGCTTCCTTCAGTTCTACCTGGGGAATAACAAGAATCTATCTCTCTCAGAACTGGCAGACTTCTGAAAGAAAAAAGCCATCATCCCCTTCCTTGCCTAAGATCAAGACACTCCTGCTCTGCTTAGACTTGTGAAAAAGACAGCCTCTGCAGGGGGCATCACGGTTCAAAGCAAGAGTCTAACACACACTCACACACACACAGAGCATTCTGATGAATTGAAAAGATAGACGAGTGGTTGCTTGAAGGGGAAAAGGGTAGAGCGGCTCTTTAAAAGGAGCCAGTGAACCTTGGGTTATGTACCCCCGACTTAACCAAGCCCGTTGTAAAGATAACAGCGGGCTGCTTTGATAATACGGAGGATTCTCTATTACTCACTTCTTTGCTCAGTATTTAATTGCTTTTTAAATTGGATTGTTGTTCTCTACGCATCATCACACTCTTGGATATGGGGGAGAGAGGATGTTTTTGCGGGTTTGTGTGTGTGTGTGCATGTGCAGTTGCGTCCATTTGTATTTGGGAGGAGCATGCCCGATATAATCTTCCTAACTTCACACAGTTAGGCAGCTTGAGACTCCCAAAACCCTCCTCTCATACACAACACCGTCCACGGAACAAGGTCAATCAGGCTTCCAGCTCCTCCAATTCCATCACAGTTAATGGAGCCGACACGTGTATCGCCGAGCTCCCTAATGGAAAAGAGTAGCCACAAATTATATTAATGGAAATGCCACTGATTCTGCCTTGATGAACACACACTCCTTCTCCCGCATCTCGCTCGATCTATCCGTCAGCGTTACGTTCTCTCCCACTGCACCATCAAATCTGACGGGCAGAGTCATTTACGGATGAGAGTGTACTGCTGAGTAAGCTGTGGCGGGATGAATATTCAGCGTTAATGTCTAAAACTAATGATCTAATGTTTTCCCCGGTGGCTGCTCGGCTGTCTCTTTTGGAGCGCAGACTGAAGAGCAGAAGGGAGAGGGTCTCGGGAGGCGTCGCGCGAAGCCAATGATAAACACAATGTTGGAGGATGAGGAAAGATGATAGTGTAAGGAATAATATTACAGGACGAGGTGTGGCAATGAATGATGATGATACAGCTACAGTATATTCATTTTCATCTTGGCCACTTGGTCTCTTTCCAAGGGTCACGCAGAATATACCGAAACCAAGTTCAAGTTCATCATTATCTGGTTCATGTTCTGTCCAGGCTTTCTTGCTTGACATCCCACTGTCTGTAAATCCCTTAAAAAATGCCCAACGCCGTAGAATAAGCCTCTTGGATTTGCACAAAGCCGTACTTAAGCGAGCCTGCGTTAAGCATCACTTTCTGTTTCACCACGCTCACGTTTCGTCTCCTCTCTTTCCATACAGAAGTGATTTTGCCCTCAGACGTGGGTCTGAACCTGTAATTATCTAACAGGCCCAGAGCAGTGTCCCTGTAATTCCTCTAACATCCAGGATCTAAGGAGATTCAGGGAGGTCTTCCTCTGTCACATACATCAGGCATGCCCCCCCCTCTGCCTTCCTCCCTCTCTCTTTCTCTCTCTCTCTCACCCACACACACACGCACACACGCACAGACACACACACATGTTTTCACTTTAGTGGACACTTCACACGTGTGAAGCGGAGAGTTTATCATCATAGTGTACTACAGTCACCATGATTCCCTCACGCAAAACTCCTCGTCATAAAATGATTTAATTTCAATATAATTCAGTATATGATATGAAGTAATAAGTAATCAACACCTGAATCGGTCAATGAATAATTCTTCATGCCTTTCATTTCAAGCTGGTCATTTCCATGATAAGACACAATGGGACGGCCCCTTTAAGCTGAGTTCACATAAAGATGCAGAGAAGGTTGGTAAAGCACAAACACCTTGATAACATCCTAGCTAAAAATAGTTTGTCAGATGTATTGATTTTTCTCCCTGTGACTCCCTCAACGCTGCAATTTGTGACTCAGAGACAGTCAGACAGGCAGAGAGAGAGAGAGAGAGAGATGCTTGAGAAGTGGCAATCTTGGGAACAATTGCTTAGACAAGAGGGGAAACTATTCATGCACATAGCGGCAGCACTTAAAAATGTTTTTTCTAGCTCTCAACAAGCACAAACATTGTTAGGGATGAATGATTGTAGGAAACTTTAAGCACCATCGACCAAAAAAAGTTTGATTGGCAGTTCACCTTGTTTTATTGTGATCAAGTATTTCTATCTGTAGTGTATCACAACAATGCTTTTGCAGTTTTCACATTATACTAATTAAATTGTACATATTTTAATCAATGCCTTGAGCCTGAAGGGGAAATGTGGTTCCTTCATCCATGTATTTAATCACTAGTCAATGAATTGCAACCTGGAAGCAAAGCGATACACAGCGCTGTGTCAGTTGCTCTGATCAGTCTAATTAATTCCTGAAATGTGTTACATCATGGTGTCCTGCTGCTGTCCAGTGAAAGGCTACATTGAAGCCTTCCCCGACAGATGGGGTCTGGCTATTGAAACAGCGTTCAATCAATATGCAGTGGGCCATGCCACTTGCTTTGTCTATAGAGCACTTTTAGAATTATTCCGTTTTTCTTCTCTCTTCTCAGCTGGCCTCTTACGTCCTTTTGTATTGTGAAATATCCTCTATGGAATGCAGCCCCAGAGTATTGTCTTGCCACAATAGTGGCGTGAATAGTTGAAGAGTTTGATTGCAAAATTATATATATTTATTTTGGAAGAAGGAAATGATTTGAAGAGGTTGATCAATGTGTGTAATAGAAAATTCAGCATGTGAAACTGCAATCATTATGTCAACCAGGGACTAAAGTTTCCCACTGTCATTTAAAAAGTACCATCATCAGTAGGTCACTTTATTTGAAAAGGCAAATATCTCATTTTTTAACAACATTTTCCATGTGGTATTGAGTAGAGAAGTGTTTTGCTGCAATATAGATTTGAATGAATGACTGTGTAACTTGTATTAGTCTCCCTACTGAAATCCTGCTCTGTGAGCCCTCTACTGGTCACTGTGCGGGCCCACTATACACTCATTTTAGCTTGGCCAAACTTAAATCAATGGCAAGCAATTACTGTGATGACACCGCTCTCTGTGTTTCTCACTGTAGACTGTCAGGAGGCGGCGTAATGAACATGTCACATATTCTGACACCAACTTCAGTTTGGGAAGTAGTATAGGCTTTGATTTCCTCCAGGAAAATATTTTTTTTCCCTCATCAATTTTAATTAGTCTACCAACCTTTTCTATCAAAGTGTTTTTTAGTCTGACTAGCCTATTATTACAGCAATAGCAAGATACGCTATGTCTCCTGCACCTCACACTGTGCTTGCAACTTTTAATGGATAATTATAAAAGTCCACCAATTTCAGACTACATCAATCACAAAACCATGATTTCTAATGACAGCAGACTTGAGAGTATCTTTTAATAAGCAACTGTGCCTTTGGCTTCTTTACTCTTTTTTTAAATGAACAGAAATCAGAACAAACACACTGTTGAATTTAGGCCTGATGTTCTCTGCAGTTGTGATGGTTTGTGTGTGGTATGGACTGAGACCAGATCAGTGTTATAAGCAAAGAGACCAAAATAATTTACAACACAGTGGATGATTTTATAGCAATGGCAGCATACTTCATATAGGCCAGGGGTTCTTTAATTATCATACTTTTTCCATATGAAGGAATCCCAACTAGATACACATTACACCACAGGCCCTCATTTGATTAGATTTTGTCTCAAGGAACCCCATCTGGGAATATTTTAGTTTTGTAGTTTGTTACAAGTCAGTATGACAGTGGGGACAGAAACCTCTGATTAAAATAGACAATACATTCTTTCACTGTGCAAACCTCTAGAGAATTAAGTAATAATTAAATAAAATTAAATATTCCGGATTTGCGTGGGGACCCCCAAGAAAATCAAAGGAGGCACCTGACCCCCACTCGGAGGACCACCACAGTGCTATGGGCTACAGTTAGTATCCCATACCAAACAGTGTGTACTGGATCTTCAGCCTAGCATCCATGTATTTATTCCCGTCTCGGGAGGAGGGGCAGTGCGCATGCGCTTGAGAGCTCCTAACCACATGCGTTTCAATCACAACTGCGTCAAGCAGCCAGAGATACCAAGAATAAGACTAGGAATAAGACGGAAGTAGGGCGATTTTGCCTTCAAATTAAAGCCTAAAATTAGTCACAAACGGAAAATGAAGTATTGGGGTGTACAGAACAACGAAAATCGTACCAACATAATCAGCGGAATCATTAAATTAAATACGGAAAGACTGAAGCTGTTAAATAGATACTGAAAGTGTTGGTTGTAGTAGGCCTAAGTGGTATTTCCTTATGTGGGAGAGCTTATGGGGACGCACAATTTAGGCTTTAAATTAATATGTAATTACTCACACTCACACAAGCATCTACGCAAGTACTATTTGAATATAGAATCGGAGCTCCCTATTGTTCATTTTCGCTTTGGTACTGTGGTATTACTCAAGGAAACGTGACACGTTTGCTAGTAATGGCTTTTATTTTGAAAATTCGACAGGAAGTCGTACGTTTCATTGCGGCTAGCTTGACCTTGGTCTCAATCACGACGTTTACCCAGCAGCGGCCGCTGAGCATCAGACCGCTGATCCTCCTCTCGGAAAGGCGTGCAGAATGCTGTCACAGATTCAGTGAACGCTGGCCGTTTTTTGCTCCGTTCCCGGCCGGATAAAAGCTCTCCTCCTCCGGCCCAAGATGGGTTAGAAGGAAGGGACCTATGGATTATCCACTTTCCACACTTCAGCGAGGATGATGGGGGGGAACTGGACTTGTTTTCGCAGAGACATCCTGACAAAGACGGGGACTGGAAGGGACTAGAGATCGGGATTTGATCTCTCCGCAGCTTTCGCCTTGCGTTTTTATTTCCTTTGTTTTGTTTTGTTTTTGTGTGCGTGTGTGAGAGAAATGTTCGCAGAATTGCTGTGCGGCTTCGTGGCTCTGGTCCTGTATGTCAACACTCTGGGCGCCGATTTCTGCTACGATGACAGGTACTTGGATGAATGAATGACACGAAGCCCCCATACTACTATACACACTATATATACACAGCAGCCTACTGTGACACTGAAATATAACGTGATGATTCACACACTCAAAGAATAGCAGCTTACAGTATTTGGCTGGCAAGGTGACTGCAGTTTTTTTCATCCATAAGAGGCTTTAACTTAAGTGTTTCCCAAAGTGGGGGGCCAGGAACCCCTGTGGGTCCTTGAGAGGGCTCCAGGAGGTCCCTAAGTATAAATAGGGACAGCTTTTATTAGCCCATTGACTAGATGCATCCTAATAAGAATGATAAAATAAGAATGATTATTTTTGAACCAAGGTCTTAGATAAGATTAGGCTAGACTTTCACTCTCCCCACCTGCAGTATCAATCCTGTATTAAATCATATCTAACATAATAAACATTATTAAGTAATTAAATAAGTAAAGACTAATATATACGTATATTTAGGGGTCCTGGCATGAGAAAGTGCCCCTGCACTGACTTATGTTACCGGTAGCATTGGGTGGGCTTCATTGGGACAGCATGCAGTCACACTGGCAGAGAGGAGCACAACAGTAACTTATCCTGATGACACTCCAGTCCCGGGACTTCAGTCTCTGTGTTCGCCTGACTCTCAGTGAGCAGAGCAGCGTGTATTTTCTTCTTGCACCAGCAACACTGACATTTAACCCTTAGATGCTGAGGATTTTCATTTATACAAAAAACAACCGGCCTGAGGAAAGTAGGCTGTCAATATTTGAATACAGAAAACTAAAAGATGAATGCCCCAGTGTTTATGGCTATCTTTTTCCCCCACAAATGTATATTATCAATATAGTAGAGTATGCATATAGCCTAACTGATATGTCTGTCACTGCTCTAACGAAAAAACACTATCAAGTTCCCATTATATTCATTTAGAGACTTGTAATGTGTCTGTGATGGTGAGTTTATAGTGACCATATAATATTTATGGCGTTTTTATCACTGTAATATCCCTGATATAGATAGCATTCCTATAGTGACTTCGACTTACAGTTTTGCTGTATAGTGTCTTTGTTGAATTTATTATAGGATTGCTATAGTTTTCTGTAAGGATGGCAGGGAACCAGTTTGCTTCCTTGGACACCTTAGTAGTGAAAAGTGTTGCAGTCTCCAGAGTGTGGCTGTGCTCTGAGTCTTCAGCTGTGCTGGGAAATAATTGATCTCTGGAGGAGAGGTATTACTCCTCACTCTAAAGCAGAAGTCCTTTGCCAAAGCCAATCGGCTTTGGCAAAGGACTTCTGCTTTGGAGTGTGCACCTTCCTGAAATTCTGAACAAAATATTGTATTATTTATTTACTCAAAAATGTAAGTTGTTAACCTTCATTTGCTGGATAATGCAATAGAAACCAGCAGTTTCATACAGTGAATCCACTGCCTGGGTTCATGGCACGGTGGCTTCAGCTACTGTAATGCTGGCTAATGCATTACTCACAGTTGGCCTTTTGATATTTGAAAGCTGAATGGCTGTCATTGCCTTAGGCTTTTCTTATGTATTCACCATCCTTGCCTTGATGTAGGTCATAGGCATAATCATTTTCCTATCATCCCAATAAGTTGGTATTGGTTGATTGATCATAACCGAACATTTATAGATGTTGTGTATCATATAGGATTGAATACACCTGCCATGTAAGAATGCCCATAGGACAGAATGCTGTGCAGTGTATAATCTCCCTTGTATAAACCTAAATCTCCATGCTCTATTACCAGACATGCAGCTGTTTTGACTCGGTGTATTTGCGACAGGTGTTGCGCGGCGGCCATTAAAACACACCCAGAGGATACGGCTCAGCGAGCATACAGTACATCAGCAGCATCCACATCAAGCCGGTGTGAGTGTGTTTCCTTTACAGCGCCGCACACTGTTCTGTATATAGAACACTTCCTGCTTAACACATTCCCCCAAGGCCTTTTTTTTTTTTTTTTTGCTGCCAGTCTGATACTTTTCTGGTGGTGGAGTTGCTACGCCTTTTGCACTTCGCGCTCGGGTCAGGTGATACAGGTGCTCCTGCGAGAGACGGATGGTGCTGCGTGTCCATAAACCTGTCAGGGAGTGGCTGCAGTGTGGAGAGGTTATAGGGGGCCGCCGCCGCTGACTGCCTGCTGCTGTGTGTGGCTGCTGGAGAGCCTCATCCGTTACTGGAAGAGCTCAAAGCCTCCCAAAGTTTTAATGCAGGACAGAAAAGGCCTCTTTTGATTATTGCAGGAAGAGATGTGTGAACATAACGTTATTTATGACCACTTAAGAAGCGGGCCAAGGTTATGCGCAGGCTACTCACCATGCAGACGTGACGGAATGACTCAATCCTCCAGATAGCAGTTTGCGCTGCAGCGCCCCGGCCAACGCTGCTTCAGATTGCTCATTCTGATGTATTTCGTCTCCAACATGCTTTTCATTATGGGCTGTCTGTCAGCCAGCGTTATCTGTTTTTAACACCGCGTTTGGTTCAGGCTTGCAATTAGCAGGCGTCGGTACTGTCCCCTTGGGCTCCATTGGAGAGAGGGAGAAAGAGAGAGGGAGATAGAGGAAGGGCGGGTGAGACAGAGAGAGAGAGAGATGATTTTGCTAAGTGAAACAGTCCTGGACGCACAGACACTGCTCTGACTTGCTAACAGTGTGTTTGCGTTGGGAAAGAGCCGATGTGACTTAGTGATTGCAAAGGAAGCTGTTATCATGGAAAATGTTTGATGTGTGAATGATGATGAATCAAACTGTGAGCTCCCGATTGCCTGCTACCCCGCAGCATATAGACAGAACTTATTTTAGCTGTGAACCTGACAGCAATTAACGGATCGTTCAGATAACTTGTGATGTTCCGCACTTCAATTAGTCGGTATTTCTTCAAGGTTGCAAACTTCAAAGGATGTCAGCACCGTGTAAAGCCTCATTCTGGAAAGTAAAGCACTTCGCCCATATTGGATTGATTACCTTTTTCATTTTAGCGTACATTTAGAAATAAAAATAAACTCTGGGCTTTCCATAGGAGGTTATGATAAATATGGATATTTTGTCACAGCTCAGGATTAATTATTCTCTGTGAAAACACAGATAGGACTTGATTTTTTTTTGCTTCTGGCTGTGAAACCAGTGCATTGACTTAACTCAGCCAATGATTAAAAGTTGAGATCCAAGTGTGTGCGTGTGCGTGTGTGTATGTGTGTGTGTGTGTGTGTGTGTGTGAAATGGCTGGTGGTAAATACCGGGTAGAAAATGACACCTGAGGATTTGCAATCGATTGGCTGGTTGTCTTGGCACAGCAACAGAATGCGTAATGATTTGTTTCTCTCTTTCTATTTATTCCTATTCTTGTCACAGTAAAGGGAGTGGCTGAGCAAAAAGGCCAGCTGCGGCTTCCACATGATAAATGTATAGGGCGCAGTGCGTTGTGAGTCACATGCTTCTTATCAAAGGTGAGTCCACTGGTTACACATTGATTCGAGGAAACTTTACACATTCCGTACATGGTAACCAAGGCCGTTAGGAGGTCATCGTTAAAGGAAATATCCACCCCAAAAGCAGAACTCACGTGTTTTCAGAGTTGTAGCCTTCAGGGTGTATAAAAAAAAAAAAAAGTAATCCCATGCAAAGCAGCCTTTTGACCTTGCAGTCAGTCACAGCCCCTCCCAAGATAAATATGACGGGCTGGAAGAGTGGCTCGTTCCACGGTGCCAAATCACCCTGGGGAGCTTTTCCTTCTCACTCCCCTGGACACACTCATCATTAGCACATACACAGCTTTGACACCTGCGCTGGAAAATGGGCCTCATACGTCATGTTGTTCATATCTCTGCCGCTATAATCTACAGTTAGGACGGAGGGAAGGAATGGGAGAGCCCAGATAAATGTCAGCGGAGAAATATTGGCGCAATCTTCTGCGAGCCTGCAGACCAGACACTTGCGATATAAGAGCGAAAACCTGGTTAAAGCATTAGGAGATTACCGGCTTGATTGTTGGAGACTTGAATTTATGCTGCGCACTCCCCAACACTCACTAAATTCTCCTGTGTGTTTGAGATGCCTAGTCGTTTCAAGCTGTTGTCCCACCACCAGCGTTTCCACAGAAGTGGTGCGGGCTCGCATTTGCTGCCGCAGCACACATCAAGCTGTTTCGAGAGAGCTGGACCCACGCGCTCTCTATAGTTTCATGGATTATTGTTCCCCGTCATGAGCTGATGGATGTGGATGATGAACTGCCCTCACCTCATTTCTCTCCCCTCACGCGGTGTCGCGAAGGTTGGCTGCGCGAGGATGTGTGAAGGTTGCGGGCCGCGCTGAAGGACGCAGCCTCCCCGGGCGTGAGCGGTGATTTATAACGCTCAGACAGTTTGGACGGCGGGTTGCCGTTCTGCGCCCCCGGAAGGGTTAGCCAAAGCCTCGGTCAGAGGGGGGAACCGAGGCACGACCAAACACTCCCGAGCCAGCGCAGTACGATGTGAGCTTGTGCTTGATGACGGCAAAAGGAGCCACACACACACACACACACACACAGTGCTTCGGGCAGTGACTCATGTTTAATGATCATGCTAACCCAGTTAAAGAGGAAAACAGTGGTGACTCTGTTTCTGTTTTTTGTTTTTTTGGGAAGAAGGGGAAAAAAAAGTGAGTTGAGTCGAAGCACAGTTGCTGAAATCAAGATTTTGGAAAGGGAAACAAAAAATGAATATTTTATTTTATACGTGAATTTTTATTTAGTGATGAAACCAGATTCCAGGTCGGGAAGTCATTAGGGTTCATTTCAGGCAGGATATGAACTAAAGAAGCCCACACATGGGTGCATAACGTGACGCAAATTCTAATGAATCATTTGATTAATGACGCATGGAGCTGAGTATCTTTTTATGCGTTGACTCCCTTCGCCTCCTGTGTGTTATCAGGGAGCATGTGAGTTCAAAGTCACACAGACAAACATAAAGAAAAGCAGACTAAATACTTGATAAAACCACACAAGGTCAGGGAAAAAAGGTGTAGAGTTGTACCTTTTTGTTCTGAGAGCGTACACTGATATGTGCCATCATGTCCCGAGAGCATAACTCCAGCCTGTCCAGCCTGTGTTGAGTGCTTGATGGCTCTTTGTGATCCAAGCCTGGCCCTGGCCCTATACCTGGCCTGAAGTGGACTCTGGTGTGCTGCTTTCTGAGCCCACCGCCGCCGCTGCCTTGGCACCGTCTGTCCGTGCGGTGATCTGTGACGCTGCTCCGCGGCCTTTACTGCAGGATGGGCTGGTTGGCCGTTGCGGTAATGTTGAGGGCTCAAGGGCGGCAACCCAGCAGTCTGAGTATCTCCACTTTTTTTTTTTTTTTTTCCCCAGTCAGGCTTTCTCTGCCCGTGCCCTGTAATTACCGCCCAGCCTGCAGAGAGGGACTCACGGCATGGTTTGGTAGCTGCTTCCCTCTCTCTCTCTTTCTTTCTTTCTCTCTCCCTCCCTCCAACAACCCCCCCAAAGCCCGTTACGCCTCCAGCTCCCATCATGCAACGGCTGCCTCCAGATGGTCTTGTTTGGGAGGCATTTGAGGGTTTTTCTCCCTTCTGCAGTGTGGAGAGGGAGGTTTGAAGTGGAGTCAAATGGAGGATGTTGTGTTTGTTTGTAGTTGCCAGGATGGAGACATCAGAGCAGAGACTCAGAGGACACAGACAGACAGACGGGGCGTGATGGAGTCACTGACGACGCCGATGAACGACGATGAACAGTCATATTAGAACATACTGTTAAATTTTTCTTTAAAAAAAAATCTAAAAATACGAACAACATGATACAGATAAGTGATGACCAACAGTGTGCGATTAATCTGTCTTGTCTAGAGCAGGAGGCTTTGATGTTGCTGCATTTCCTCCCCTAAAACCACCAGGGAGGATGTTTTGTTGGCGGGATGGGAAAGAATTATGTGGGAGGCATCCTGCACAATCCGGTTGATCCCTGTTGTGGCACTTGGGCCGGTAGGTTTTCTCAAATGAGGGAAAGAGGGCATCCGTGATTTGTGAGCAACATTTACAGATTCTACACACTTACTGCAGGCCAACTTGTTGCACCTGTGACTATTCACAATCCAGGCACTGCTGCCATGTGTGTCCCTGTTAATAAATATGGATATCAAGAGTTCTCATCATCGCATCATTTTTAATTTTTCAATGCTTTCTCGTTTTTCTGTTAAGTTAATAATGCGGTGCCTAAATATATTATTACCCATTACCCAGGCAATAATTAATTTATCTCCTGCCTTCTAGTCATTTCGCGGAAATAGATGACTCTCCTGTGAGAGGAGTCTGTCTCTGTGGTCGGCCGGATCGTTTTTACTGTAGCTGTTCTAGCCCAGGAAAGATCAGCTCCGTTTTGACCACAGATAGATTGGATCTCCACTCTCCTAAGCTCTCATTTCCCAACAGATACGAGGGTTGAAATCGTATGTTATTTTCACCCTCACCACAATTGCAAGATAAGCTAGCCTGGCAGAAGCTCATTTGTTTCTAAAAATACTATTAATGAGGGGTTGTGATATGTTTGTGCGTTGCTTCCCCTACCCACAAAAACCCACAGAATTACTTGGAGCATCGGAGTCCTGGATAGAGCGAGTTCAGATTTAGGTCAATGGGAAACGGCTGACTAGATATGATGCTCATTTTTTCCCCCCCCACACTGTCATCGAGCCCAGAATACGATTTAATGATATCTCGGTACTGAATTTCACTTCCTGAAGTTCATTGAAAAACTTGGCATTGTTTCTACGTTCCCTGTGGTGAGGAGGGTGGAAGAGAAAATTCTCAAATACCTGCATATTTGGAAAAAATGTGCAATAGAGATTGAACACGAGAATGTGTTTTATTGATGCACTACTTAACACATAATAAGAGTGGAAACACACACACTACAACAATACGCACTACATTCCTGCTGCCTAGCTTCAGGTTTTTTTTTTTTCCTGCCTTTCTTTTCTGGGTCACCAGGTTTCTCGGTGACTGTCAAAACTGTTAAATTAGCTCTTCAGACTCCTGTGTGGCCCGGAGTGGGAAGGCAGCTCCCACTGTGTGATCTGTGTATTGGCTGGTGTGACCCTGCCGTGTTGAGGTGAACTCTCTCAGTCCAGCACATCTCTCAGTGCGCCTGCAATTCAAAGCAGGTTTTTGAAGTCTTTGCCAGAGGCAGATCTATCCTGGTTTCATAGCCTTGCTGAATTTCGGCCACTTGCAATGCAGTTTACTCTCTATGATCTGTACATTGAGGAGTGACACATGAATACAAAATAAAATCGTATCTATCTATGTATCTGCAATACTTTGTATAGAGTTATTTTTCCCTGCCTCTGTACTCAGGATGCACCTGAAAAAGAGAAATGACTGCTGACAAACTAACATTAATTTGTGCAACTACTAAGTATTAACAGTAGAAACATTAAAGTAGTAACAGTATTGGTGCTGCTTCACTTGCAACGGGATATTTGTTCATAAATGAAACACTGATTATAAAAGGGGAATATACAGTTTATTCCAAGTGAAAGAACTATTAACATTACTGTGTCCACTATTGATTCATGCAGTTGCAAGTTGTAGTGCTGCCTGGTCATGGTAGCAGCATCATAGTTCAACAGCCAGAGCTTTGATTTGTCCCTCATGCCACACTAATCATTAATGACATTTTACATGGGGAACAAGCTCCTGCGATGCCACCAGATACCCATAACCACCATGGTCCAGATGGTGTCTAGACTGAATGTCTTAAGATACACGATACATACATCGGTCTCATGCCCTCTTTCTTCTAAGTGATGTGCGATAGCTTGATGTGGAGTTGATCAGACGGACAGTGCGGGGCGGAGGATATCAAACTCCCCTGAGAGCTTTGATTACCGGAGCGAGCTGGTATCTGCCATGGGACGAAACTCAATATGCCTGGCAGGGTGTAGGGAGCTAAATTACTTCAGTGATTGCCTGCTTCAGTTGATTGTCATGTGTGATGTGCTATAGAGGTATTAGCCAGTGGTCTTACTGTGGGCTTGAGAGCCGGGCCTGATCAGTCACCCCGCCCGCAGTTTCATGAAAGGCCTCGTTGTGCTCCAGCCAGGCCGGAGCAAGCTGCTTCAAAGCTACATTAATCAGGCTCGGATGCTTTGTAATCACCCAACTGGTATGCACAGGGATGAGAAATGGGCCATATGTAGATGTCGGGTTAGCTGCTTGGTGGTGGATTGAGGCATTAGAGATTATCTTTGCTGCGCCACACAAGACTTTAACCTCTTTGTGTATTCTCAGTCTCCTTGCCTGGCTATTTAATTAAAGCAAACAGATTATCTCTCCAAATACATCATGTGGTTGCCGCAACACACACGTACAGTATACTGTACACACGCACACACACACACACACACACACACACACGCACACACAACGATAATAATCGCCTTAAATGGGAATAATGTGTAATAGAGGACTGAATCATCCAACAGGCAAATCCTTCACATGGTCAGTATTGCATGGCAAGCATACAACACAGCTACTCAATAATGTGAGAAAGGTGCTAAAGCTGCCAAAGAATACACTGAGTCAAAACAATGGATCCAAAGTGCTGTCTGACGAACAAAATTAGATTCATCGCCTTCATAATCAAATAACATGATGTATCTGGTGTGTCTGCTCTTTGCATTCCTTAAGACAATGTTTGGAAGGGGTCTACCCCTTGGCAAATGTTGGATATAGGGTATCCTCCATCATTAGACATGGGTCTCAAATCATTTGATTCTGCTGGGCTAAGTCGTTAATGGGTCTAGACAGGGGTTTGGATTTCGAGGGCTAATGTTGGCTGATGGATCTTAAGCTGTGGCCAGTCTCAGGCTCTCGGCCCTCTTCATATTAATGGGATTAACAGGACTGGGGATGAGAGGGGGCGAGTCGTGTAAGCAGAGAACCCCAAGCCATTAGAAACAAAAACTCCCCTGTCCCCAATATCCAACAAGGATGCTATAGTTTGCCCTTTTCATTAAGGAAGAAGAGAAGGCTTCCCCTCTTCGCAGGGCCTCTTCGTCTCGGTGGCCTTATTCGCTGACATGGAGCACTGGCTCTTTCCGATAAGGTTATGACACAAGTTGGCCGGTTCGGGGCACTGCCTTTGTCCATTGTACGAAGAAGGGGCTGTGTGGTCCCTCTGTTCTCGCTGGACCCAATGAAGGAGGCCATTTGTCTCAAAATAGAGGGGAATTAAGCCCTGGTTGTGTTGGCCTGTTGTTTATGAAGGACAAAGAAGCAAGACCTCAGTGTTCAGTATTTGAACAGGGCAAAAAAAAAATGCAGCAGCTTTGCGGACCAACCTGTCAGAACCAATCGGCTGAACTCATTGAGGGCGTACGTGCTCTGGTTAGCATTTTCAAGTGGTGAGACAGAAGGAGGAGGGCGCCGGATTCACAGAGCGAGCTAACAGAAGCTTCATTGTGTTATGAATATGCCAACTCAACTTGTTGGCTTTGGGAGGCATGGATGTATATTTGGAAAGTCGATGCACAGCGGGACATAGACCCACTGTACAGTAGACCACCAGTCAAAACAACAGTGCTTGTATTCAACTAATCTGACTTTTTTGCTGACGTTATCATAGTTTAGGCCAATTTACCTTTCTGTCATGTTCCTGCTCCTGCCGCCGCCTCATTACATGCCATGCAGTAGCACATTTTCAGTTTGCCAAGTGATGCAATTCCGCTGTAATCCAAAGCCAAATATGAGTTCCTCTCTGCAAAGTAGCCATACTGAAGCCAATTCCTTGAAAAACACGAGCGTTGGAGTTTCGTTGACTTTGTGTTATTATTGTGGTTAAGGTGGTTTTCAAATATGACTGCAGTATCTGGTTTTCCCTAAGTGTGGTTAGTGAGTCAGATGTAGCGCAGGAGGGCCTGTGGTCTGGCCAGTTTAGCCACTGTGGGTAACCTGGCGTTCCCCTCAGGCCCATAACACTGGGACATGACCAAACACATGTCCCTTATAGCCTTTATGCTCATGCTGTGTGTTCTGTTACGTCTTAGAGTTTCACCCCAGGTATCCATGGAGAGTGAACAGTATTGTAAACTGTAAATGAGGGAGAGGAAAGGAAATGGCCAGGGACAGGTCAAGGTTGTTATTGTTGTACCGACTTCTATTTTTTGTGGACACGTGAACAAGCTGACAGTGCAAGTTGAAGAGTGAGTTCTTGTGGACCAGGACAATCCCAGCTGTGGGACTTGTTCCCTCCACTCCCTCCCCCCTCTCCCCCCTCTCTTCCCACCTCTCACCGCACCACAGCAATGGAGGAAGCACATCTTGTCATAAGCTTCCCTCTGATTGTCACTGTTGAACCCTGGGATCCCAAGTGCATGGCTTCAGTATTCTTCGCTACATGTGCACAGCATGCACCCTCTGGGACACCACAGGTTATTTACAACCAGACGGCTGGGTCCTGCCCAGTTCATGTGTCGTTTCATTTAAGTTGGTAAAAAAACAAAAAAAAAACACCACACTTGGACGTGACCCTCGCCAAGCCTTTCATCAAATAGCTAGCTACATTGAGAGAGGGCAAGAGTTGAATCCACTCCAGTGCTGTAATCTCAGCCTTTGGGGGGTTTTCACTGAATGGTTTTGTGGGATATGAAAGAATGAAACCAGAGATATTTGTAGGTTAAGTTACCACTATTGGAGCTGGCTGTTTGCTACTGTTTTTCCATACCCTTGCATTTACTCGCCCACTGCTACACTTGCTGAATATTCAGAATTATGCATCATCCAAAGCCTTTTTTATTAATGTTTATCCGGCCATATATTAGTATTGTGTTTGGATATGTGGGTGCAGCATTAGCACATTGCCAAATCCAATCAAATTTGGTGTAAATTGACTGGTTCTAATGCAGCTTGTCATGGCTCGGTGAGGCAGACGAGTCTGACATCTCTCCAGATGGAGAACAGCTTGTGTTGTATTGTATTTCACAGATACAGCCAACTCTCCCTCTCTCTCTCTCACTCTCTGTCTCTCTCTCCCTCTCTGTCATCATGAATGAAATCACACCAGTGAGGGATTGATGGAATCACGGTGGTTTACAGGGTTGATTTCAGTAGTTTATTTTGGCTGAGTGCTGACCCTCAGTATCTGTAGCCATGGCGTTTCTCCTCCTCTTTGACCTATCCCATGTCTGACTTTCCCCTCTGGCTATGCAGCCAAGTGAGGTCTTCCTCTTCGGCGGGAGAGGGATACACACAACTGGCTCGGGTTTATTTTTGGTCGGAGAAGGAAGTTTGGGTTGGGAGAAAGTGTGCGCAACTGTTTTTCCTTCACCGGCCCCAGAGGTTTAAGGAGCCGGAGAGAAGTGCTGTCAGCCACTCTGACGGAATAATGAGACTTCTTAAATGTGCGCTCAAGAAAAATAAATATCTAATCTGAGAGAGAAACGGGGAGGGAATGCTGGAGTGTGCAAGAGAGAAGAGTGGAGATGGAGGAGAGGGAGAGTTGGAGAACGAGAGAATGATTGAGAGAGCATTATGGTATTAGATGGAAGTCTGATCCCTGCTTGCTTAAGTGCGGCTGCGAAGGCCCCGGGGCTATCCGTTTCAGCCTGCAGTGAGCGCACGCTGTCCTGACCGTGAACTCCAAGCAGCCCACGGTCTTACAACATTTACCTGATGAGATGTTAGAAAACCCACCGCCGCAGCAGATCCCCCAAGCGGCCCGTCCTCCAGCGGCTAGCCTGTACAGTAGGCACATTTCTCGCCACCACATGGTAGAAACATCAGCAGCCGTTTTAATTAGGAGCAGTTTAAGGAAATCCGTGCTCAGCGCTGCCGGGCTGCGAGCTTTGTTTTCCTTTGCGTGAGTGACTGCTGTAAAAGGCGCGGGGTCCCCGCCGAAGACCCTGAACCTCAGATGCACAAGGCTCACCACTCTTCAAACAAATTGTGTCAGAAGCTTCAAACTTTCTCACTCTCTCCTTCCCTCACAGTCAAAAATTGTCCGTCTTAGCAGGTCATTTTGTCTCATTTCCAGGCTTTCATTTTTCTTAAAGCAAATGAAAAGTTCTGCTAATGGGATGAGAGAATTCCACTTTCCGATGCAGTTTCACTTGTTTCAGAATTTTCTAGAAACAAGTGTCAGTATCTTGAAACAAGATGTAACATTTCAGTAAAAAGAGAATGGCATTTGTTTCATGAAACTTCTTGAGACAATTTGATTTCTTTATTGGAAACAAGTGAAATTATCTCACCCCATTGGCAGATTTTATTCACTTGTATAAAAAAAAAACAAGATTTCAACACTTGATTAAATGACAAACTAAGACTTTTTTTTCTGCAGTGCTCCCTCCTTTCCCCCTCCATCTCATCACTGCTCGTTTAGTGCTGCTTTCACGCGTTTGCTAATGCAGCGCGTCTGTCACTCTGGTTGATTGACGGGTCTGAGGACTATCCCACACGACAGCTGAAGTAAAAGCGGGCAGGCCTCAGGTACGTGCCGCGCGAGCTCATTGGCTCCCTGGAGACACGGCCCTGTTGTCTGCGGAGAATGGGCCCAGATTGGCATTATGATTATGTCAACTCCCTCTAAAACACACATCCTGCAGCCCCTATTGTCATTCTCATCAGGAGTCGCGGCCGCCGTCACAGAGCTTACCGCCTACCACCGGCAGCTCATTGTGAGGTTATTGATTTTAGCGAAGGAATAATCCACCATAGTTTCCCAGTGAGCACGCAGATGGCTGGCCCTTATTAGGTGATTAAGGATTTCATTTTTGTTCCTGCACCCATTGCTCAGACCCATTCACTCTGACAATGAAGGGTATATCCATAATGGAAAATAAATGACTTAACTGCCTATTGCCTGCAGTGTCACAGTGGCATGCATTCGTTTGCATAATATATTCACTTTGCATCTGGTTACTGTCCCGAAATGGCTTAAAAACTCTTATTCATTGATGGTTGGAGTGAGCGCAAGGAAATGAAAGCGCACTGAAATGTCTCTGGTATCTGCGTAATGATCTGTTGCATGTGGCAGACATGGGGAGATCAGAGGTATGCAGGAGGACATGGTGCGTCTCAGACTCTATTGTTGGAGGCGTGCGGTCGTAAATAGCGTTGAATGAATGATGGATACCGGTTGTCACAAGGAACAGATGAGTTGGCAGGACCCACGCTGGCATGTTTGCCTGCTCAATGAGCTTTTAATTTGCGGTAATGACTCGACATCAGCAAATACTGGGTCTTTGAAAATCAGGAAATCAGAAGTCTGTGGAGGAAAAACAACAACAGCTTTGTTTTATACCTGTTTTCAGGGTGCGCTGGACTAATATGTGTCAGTCAAAATCAGACACCAGAGAAGTCCCAACATGCTTACATTGAAAACAGGCAAAATGACAGGGTAAACTTTGATTGCCATGCCTATTCTTTTTGGCAAGACCTTTTGAGTGACTGAAGTTTTAAAAGGCAGACCATTGTTTCTGGGACCTTCAGTCCTCAGCTTCTTATAGAAACCCCAGGCTTAACTCTGCATATGGTTGCTGCCCCATAGGAAGACTTCTCTGGGAAACCTCTATAGTGTCGCTGTCCCGTGAAAACCTTATATCTCCAATATGGCAACTTTTCAGGAACGGTCTTGTTCTCAGCTTGACCACAGCGCCTGTTTTATGTTACCTAATGGTTTTGAAAGGGTTTCGTCAGCCCAAGCGAGGTTGAATTTTCTCAATGCACAGAGGAGCATGTAATCCTTCGAGCTAAAACATGAAAATCACCAAAATTGGAGTTACGAGGTTATGCATAAATGGCTATAATGAATGTGGAAAAGTACAAAAGAAAAGTGTTTAGCCGCATCTGGGAAAGAGCTGTTTGACATTAGGCATTAGTCAGAGAAATTGTCCTCCTTTTTCTGCTTGCCCATTATTGTTGGACGCCTCAGCTTATTTAAGGACAATTGACTGTTGCTTCCATGGCTAGTTTATTAGTATGTTTATTTTATTTATTTATTTTACACTCCAAATTATCCTCCTATCTCAATTTGGCTATTGTTATACTTTGGGCTTATTTTAGGATAATTGGCTGTTGTTTTCATGGGCAGTTTGTGTTTTACACTAAATTGCAAACTTGGCTTTCACCCTGTGCAATTACAATCTCTCAGCTGAGGCTGTGATTAGGCTGCATTTGTTCTCCATGACACGCTTAGCACCAGGTAAGGCTCGATGCTGCGGTAATTTGAAATCATTCATTTACATGGGAATAAGAATATTTTAAATAGGCCTAATACTATGAATTATTATACTGTAAAACATTTTTGTAATACACTGCTACATTTTTGACCTGGCAGTCACGCTGCTTGTCGCCAAGGCCTAATAGCTTTACAATGCACCGTCTGAGCTAGTGTATTGTTGGAAAGCATGCGTCCTTAGCTGTGCCATAATCACATAATCATCATTATGAATGATCTCATGGCATTTATGAAGAAGACCTCTGGTTTCCTTCAAGAGACCGGCTCTGTTCTCCGCTCATGTCCAGCTTCTGATTTATGGAGAAAAGAGCTGTTTGAAATCGAGGTTATTTATCCTTGGAAGCCATCAGAAGTCATGGTTTTTTCACAGTATTGCATTTAATGCCTTGTAGGATGGATTGTCATTGTTTAACATGCAGTAACTGGTTCAGCTCCATTAAAAGACCTTTATTCATCATTGTGAGTGAATGGGAGTGAGTGGGACACTGTGGCGAGTCGAAACTTGAGCAAGGCTGAAGATGAGCCACAGCCACACTGCCTGGTTCTATGTGTTCATCACCCAGTGTGTCAGCTCCAGTGCCGTCCACCATAATCAAAAGCACATTTATGCGTGGTTTTTGCAAGTTCCTTAATCCAAACCCTACGGATAACACTAAAACGTGGTGGTTGCATACTGACTGAAACGTTGCCAAGAGAAGAGGTGCCTCTTCTTACATTTGACTTCTCTGTTTCAAAGTACGGAGCAGATGGATGATACTGCATGTTTTCCACATTAAGGCGTTTGCTTCCTCACAATAAGCTCGAGAGATATTAAACAATAAAACAGACGATTCTCCCTGAAGCTTTAATTATTTGCAGATTTGTCTGACTTAGGAGACTTTGTGTGTAACTGTCAGTGGACTCCCAGGGGTGAGGCAGCTGCTGCAGCACTAGACCCCCACTGTCTGAACCAGATTAGGGCTTAAAACCTTTTAGTCCCAGGTTGAGAGACTCTTAAACCTCTCTTGTGGTTTTAGGAGGTCCACACTCTTCTACATACTGTAGTTGTATCATTTCTAAGAAATAGAAAGAACACAGGCTCTTTCAATTACATAAGTCAACACAATCATTTCTAGATGTATGACAAAAGCGAAAGCTGCTATCAAGGTTACAAAGATGAACCTCAAAAGCGAGGTGAGTTTGATCAAAGAATTGACGTACTGTACGGAGCTTTCTAACCAGGGAGAGAAGCCAGTTCTCTTCTCTTCTATCAGTACATGCACAGTGTCTCCATCTCAACACGGTTACACGTCCTGACAGCTCTAAACCATGAAGCCCAGGTCACTCGCATTTTAATAAACCCCAGGAAGGTTGACCTAGCGACGTGTACTCGGATGTCTGGCAGCCTCTACAATGGACAGCTGTTACGCTTTCATCTGTCAGATACGGCCGCGGAGTCTGTTAAGATTGCACAATGTACAGCTGGGTTGTTGCCTTTTTGTCGAGGACAAACAGAAAGACAAGCGAAAGACGCACATGCAGTTTCATCAAGGCAACCGCTCTCCGCATGAAGGCATCGGGGTGCATTGTGCAGCATACAAGCTGTCAGTCTCAGCACACCAAATAAACACTATCCATCACAATACCGGGCGCAGTGTGGCGGGACCCTAATGCAGAATGTGGAGCAGCCAGTGGAGGCGAGAGCGTTCACGCTGTCAATCCAATAAAGCCGCGGTGATGCAAGCGTAGCTGTGTGAGGTGCAACCTTTGGCTGCCCTGTGAGCCCGTGTCCCTGCCAGCTCTGTGCAGTAGTTTCCCTGGCAAACCTGCCTTTGCTTATCATGGCGAGACGGCATAAACATATGATATGTTCAGCCAGTTTCCCCTATAACAGTTTTACGAAATACGAATTGGACTCGCTTCTAATGCCCTCATTAGAAAAACGCTCTGGGGGCCTGACCACCTTTTATTAGCAGAAATGCGCGATGGGTTACAGGAATTTACAGCAGAAAATCAATGAGTATCGATGTTCTTTTCACCTGCTAGCCTACCTTACTCTAAATTACTGTACTTCAATGTAAATGATACAGGTTGATTAGGCTAATTGCTTTTCAACAATACAAACAAAAATGTATATGGAAAAAAAAATCTGCACTTCAAAAGATATAACTGAATCCCAATTTAAATCACTCATAACTGGAATAGCTACTGTGGACTAATGTCTTTGGCAATATATCTCCAGTCTCAGTCAACCAAATGCCAAGTAAACACTATTTTCCTCAAATATGTCTAAAGAGCTTGACAGCACATGCTTGCTTGCATTATTGCCAGCAGTGTATAGCATATACAGTATATTTCCATACCAGCATCAGTTTGGGTTATTAGCTCAGTTGTTGATGTGTTTACGACTGTGTTTATTTGAGGATTTAAGGCGGTTTATTTAAGGCCATGTCCTAAGCTCTCACACTCTGCTGTACACAGTAGGCCCAGTCAGATAATAAGGAGATTTATGAGTTGGATAAAACACCAACTCAGTGGTCAACAGTGTTTACTTCAGGGGTTTTGGAATGAGTCCTCTGCTTTCTAATTGATAGCCATGAAACTATTGAACCTGGCTCAGAATGAACAGAAAGAGCCTGTTAATCTGTTTGGCTCAACTCTGATTGTGAGAAACTGGGAATATGACTGATACTGACTAGACCTGAATAATTATCTTCTAACCCACTTTAGGAGTACATTTTCTGCTTGAGGCTACTCCATCTTTTGCCAAGAAGAAATTCTGAGCAAACGGCTTCCACATAAACATGAAATAAATAGCTGACCAAAATTTCAACAAATAAGGTTTAATCGCAGCATGAATAAAGATAGTTAAACAAAGATGTGGCGGCAATTTGACATAATGACTGTGGAAGAAGCCCGACTAGGTCCATGAAACAACACAAATCTGTGCAGTATTCAAAAGTTAGGATTTCCAATGTTGTTGCTTCATGTTGCATTCTAAGCATCCATGCTAATTCTTTCCTTTCTTTCTGTTTTTCCTCCTCCTTGGTCACCAACCTCATCCTGCCTCTGGTGGCTTGCTCAACTCAAAACCGATGTTTCTCTGCTGAATAATGTGTTGACCTCTGTTGTCTCTTGAAGCCACACAAAGCTACTTTGCAGTGTCATTACTGTACGAACGAAAATATTCCGGTTTGACGTGTTCAACTTGATGGGAAGACGGTATTATTTCCAGCTATTTCCAGTCAGTCATTGAGTCAGTTCAGCAGAGGTGGATGCAGCTCCATGGGCTCGTGTGAGTCTATATCCGCTGACTAAAGCAAAGCAGAGACAGAGGCTTCCCACAGCAGGAGGCTAGTAATTGATTTGCTGGAGCCCCCCCACCGAGCTGGTGAAATGAGATGACGAGTACAGACCTGAGGCGGGGCGGGGCGGGGCGGGTGGTGAGGGAAGATGGGCCCATGGCCCAAGGGACGATCAATACTACATGACGATGCTGGGGAAATGGTGCTGCTGCTCTCGGTCGTTGCAGCATTCAGGTCTTTGTTATCAACCAACCGCTGTGCCACTCTTCACTTGTGATGCTATTACAAAAGGACTGTATTTTAGTCACACAGGCCGCTTGTTTTTTACTGGCCATATATTTGACCATGTGGTTTTCCATACCACAGGAGGAGAAATAATTCTTTTTAACTGCCCATCACTGTAAGTGATATCAAGGACATAAAATGCAATGTGAATCCCAACCAAGGAC